>NW_004955415.1:23794196-23933776 GCF_000276665.1 Chinchilla lanigera
AAAAAAAAAAAAAAAAAAAAGAAAATCATGCTGCATAGCAATTTTGTTTTAGTAATACAACCCCAGAAGCCTCAATTATGTGTATATATTTATATGAAGATGAAGAAAACTACAGAAACGAATGGTAGAGGAATTGAATTTGTTTAATATACTCTTTCACATATTTTATATGAAAAATATACTTAATTCTTTCACATATACTTATGTATTATATTTTAACATGTTAATATATTTTATGTTTTTAATAAAAGTATTAGTTTCCTATATGATTTTCCAATGGTGAAGGAGCCATTCCTATAATAATCCAAAGTCATGGTGCTCAGGAAATACTAAGGCTCAGGCTAGCCAGCATTAGTGACAGGCTGTGTAAACCATATAGAAGATATAATTAAAAAGTATAGTGAATGCTTACATTTAAAAAAATATATTACAGTGGCAGACACATTGCCATTAGTCCCCCTCAAATACTCCCCCTCACTTTGAACACACCTATCCCATCATTCTTGCTACTTTCTGAAGCAGTTCTGGAAGGCCTCTTTTGTGAGTTTTTTTAGTTGCACCATAATGGTTACCCAGATCCCCTGAATGGATTTACAATGTTTACCTTTCATGGTCATTCTGATTTTAGGAAGAGCTAGAAATCCCAAAGTATCAGGTCCAGTGAGAAAGGAATGAGGACACCCCGTATTGTTTTTATCAGACTGCCTTTCCTTTGGATGGCACCAGGTAGCAAGATTCATCATATTGTGGATCACACCTCATAAAGACACTTATCAAAGTGGACTTCCAGAAATACTTCAGAATGTAGCAAGGACAATGGGATAAGTGTGTTCACAGTGAGGGGAGTGTTTTTTGGGGCAATTAATGATAATGACTCTTACTGTAATATATTTTTATTTTAAACTTTCAGTGTATATTTCAATTCCACCTCATATGTTCAATCAAGGGCCCAACAGGAAACAGAGGGAACAATCAGATTAGGATAATTCAAGTGAGTCTGAGTGTAAGAGTTGGAGTAATATGTGGATTGGGAGACCCTCAAAGAGCTGTTCATGAATCACCACCTACCAAAGCACAGGAGTAGCTGTCTAGAGAGCCAAGAGATAAGGAGAAGAAGAAAATATCAGAATCCATACAGAGAAAAAGCCATATTATAAACTAATGGACTTAGACTAGAGTATTGGGTCTTGTTTAAGGGACATAGTTCACTCAAGGTAAGCCTACAGGCAGTGAACTGGCGAAATAAAAGTCTTGAGTTGACTCTCATTTCTTTCACTACCTCGTGCTTGGCCTTCCCACTGACTGAATCTAGTGAAAGCCAGAGAAAGAGAGAGCATACTGATGTCAACTATACAGGTCAGTAATATCGGGGAAAGGATGGAGAAATAGAGAAAGTGGTTCTGGAGAAGTAAACAGAAGCTTTCTGGCATTTCAATGGCCAACATTCATTTTGAACTAAATAATCAGAATGGCCCATTCAAAGGGAAAAATTAGGTATAATATACCAAATATTGATAACAATTCAGTTTATGACTTACAGAATTATTTTTAATTGACCTAAACCCAAAGACAGAACTTTAAATAAATTCTGATAATGATTTTCCCTCACTCTCCACTGTGCATTAGTACAGGTTTCTTCCTCAAAGTCTAATGAGGGCATGGAAGAGGAGAGCTGAGATTGTGGTCCAGCTGTGTAGTTCTTCAAGCTAGATAAGGGACCATCTTCACAGAGTGCTGAGTGGTAGTCTTCATCTGAATGCTTTTACTAGTGGAAGTTTTCTATTAACTTCTACTATGATAGCAGAAGTGGCCCTGTAACCAAGGTCATGGAAAGGGGTGCTGGCATTTATTGAGCCTTTGCATGTGTCAAATGCTGTGGAATGCAGTTGTGTAGGTTATCACTGTACTCCTCTCAGCAAACCTGTACTATGACCATTTTTCTCAAATTACTGATTGAGAAACAGAGACTCCAAAAGATTGGATAATCAACTGGACTTTGAGGAATTTTCTCAAGGTCAGTGACGGATTCTAGGTTTGGACCTAGATCTGCCTGGCTCTACCCCAACACAGCCTCACTTAGGTACAAAATTGCAAAGGAGTCACTATAAGTACAATCCTCTCATCTGTCTGAGATATGCCTTTCTCTTCCCCTCTCTCATTACCTTGTCTGCCACTTATTCCTTTATATATTTAACAAATATTTATCCAGTACCTTCTCTATGCCAAGAATCAGCAATGGCAGTGTTGATACCAATAAACATGTCCTCTGCTTTCATAGATTGTACAGATTAATAATTATTTTCAGGGACACCATCTCACGTGTTTCTACGAGCCCCAAATCCTTTTCCTTTGAGCTTCTTTGTGTCTCTATCTTCCCATCTATTTATTATGACTGAGACTTATGCTTTTGGCTTGTTTAAATTACAGTGTAATCTAAAATAAAAGTATCGCTTGTTATTCACTGTTGAGAGAATTGGAGATTTTGTAGTATCTGTATAAGACAGATGAAACAAGGGAAGTATATAAAACATTTTTTTAAAGGTACTGTCTGGTTTTATTAAAACAAATTAGCCAGCCTCCCCAAGAAGTCTGTATATAAGAGTGCATGTTCAGGCTTATGTTTTCATTAGGCTAAAAGTGTATCATATTTCCTCAAATAAGCACATCTTCCATTTTTCAAATTGAAAATTGGTTTGTATTCAAAACCTTTCTTGTCAAAGACAAGTTAAAACTGCTGCTTGAGTTTCTTGTATCATTAAAACCACAAAGCTAATATACATTTGAACTCATTTTTCCCCTTTTAGATATGCTTGTTCACTCTATGGAAAGCCCCAGATTAGATTACTCAACTAATCCCATTTTTGTAACTGAGCCAGTATTAACATTATCAAAATTACAATTGTTCCAGAATATGTCAAGAGGGATGATACTGGTATATAGAAACACATGCTGATTTCTCTGATTTTGCATTAGCTGCATTGTATCGTGGAATTTTAGGAACTTCTAATAATGTTTCAGTTTACTCTTTAATAATTAATGAATTATCTTCAATATAGTGGCATTAAATAGACTCCATGCAGGTTATATTATGTAACCATCTTTAGAAGGAACTTCTGGGTGTGATACATACATGCACATGTATGTGCACATACTCTACACACATATTTATAAGTTATGAAAGTGATATCATGAAACATCCAGCTTGGCACTATTTGTGGTAGATTCTTTTCCTGGGTCCAGTCCTGGACAAGGTACTTAATATCACTGATCCTCATTTGAACCAAGTAAACATGCCTAGAAGTCACTGAGCAGAGCACCCAGAATCAACTAGTGAGGTGACACTGGCAAAACAGAGATAGCTGGAGTGCATCTCATGTGCTTCAACCAGAGTAATGCTGTTTGAATATGTTTTTTGTTTTTGCTGTTGTTGTTGTTAATAATCACAAGTAAGTTTTCCAATTCCCGGTGCCTTATCACCCATTTATCAACAGTAGGGGTCATTGTGTTCTATTTTTGGCTTCATAGTCAGTTACAGCTTGTGCAAACCATACAGACCTTGGAGTCATCAATGGTTCCTTTGAATTCTATAGTAGGCATGAAATGTAAAGTATTAATCATGTGTTTATGCTTGGTTTCTACATGTGAAGCAGTTAAGCCTATTCTTAATTTCTTCTTTGTCAGCTTCAAAGCAGAAAATTATACTGTTGCCCCAAACCCTGGCATTCTGTTGATTTTGTTTACGAGGTATAAATCTAGTAAAGCATGAAAAAAAGGCTGTTGCCCAAAACTGATGGCTGTATTTGTCTGTGCAGATTGCATTTCCACAGCTGCCAGTTGAGATGGTTGCTCACCATATAAAGGGGTTCTAGAGTCTAGCACATGCTGGAGATTTTAATCTTACAGTTTTTAGTACTTACTACTTTGAGTTTCAAAGCATAAGGAGTGTAATGTGTGCAAATCGGTTGTATTTCAGCTTTTGTATTTTTTTTTTGGATAATGTGTTGTGAGTGACATTTGTGTTTTAAATAGAATTTTTGGAAAGATTGTGTTGAACAATAATTTTGACACCCCATCTCATCCCATGAGAAAGGAGGATAAATAAATGGAGCTCAATGGTCAGGAACCTGAAGGATGAAAACAAGCATAATTTCCTTTATAAAGATGAATAGCAAACAAAAGCCCTGCATAAATAGTAGTAATCAATTTTTTTTAATTTTAAAGAGAGTAGTAAATGAGAAACAAAGAAATAGAACAGTAGCAGCATACCAGTATCACAAATATAAACAAATCAAAGCAAGAGCGTTCAAAGTAATACAGAGTCTCAAGCCAAAATAATACGAATCAACAGTGGTTGTTACATTACATATCACTATCCTCAACTACGTTGCTCAGATTACCCGATGTAAGAATGAAAGACTGCTCAAACCATTATAGGGAATAAGAAAATAATTCTTTGATAAAACAGCAGAGATAATACAGAGTTTCACTAGACAAGATGGTAGGAGTTCACCACTATAATTCCATTATAACACGGATGCCCATCCACTGAGGAATGGATAAAAAAAGATGTGGTATTTTTATACAATGGAGTATTACTCAGCTATTAAAAAAGATAATCTCGAGGCTTTTGTAGCTAAATGGATGCAACTAGAGACCATACTCATAAGTGAAATAAATCAGACCCATATGGGTAAGCATCATATTGTCTCCTTGGTGTAGGAGCCTGAAAGACTAGGTAAAACTCAAAACGTACAATAGATGATAAGAAAGGGAAAGAAATTACTCAAAGGAAGGAATGACTGGAATGAGGGAAAGAAGAAAAAAGAAAGAAGGAATGAAAACTATAAATATATATATATATATTATATATACATGTGATAACTGTATTGCTGATGTCTGATAGTGTATTGAAATGAACAGTTAAAGCTCACAATTTTTAAAGTTCTGATTGATTTTGCATGCTTGTGTCTGGTGGTCTGAGCAACTGGTTTGAAGGTAACAATATGCAATGGAATTGTAATCAATGTTTAAAGACCAGTCTCCCACACTATTGCTTGTTTGACAAGATAGTCTTGGGTGAAGTGAAAATGAAATGAGAAAGCAAATAATTACTGTTGAGAAAATAGAAATTACTCAGCAAATAGGATAAAAAATGATCTCAAACACTATAAAGCCACTTTGGCTCAGAGTCAGCATACCTTCCCCAGCTCTGTATTAGTCACAGACCAGATTATTTCAGAATCATAAATTATAGCAGCTGCTCGTATTGTCGAGTAACACTGGTAATCTGAGGTTAACAGTTTTGTTCTTCAAAGATTATTCATTAGAATACACACTGCTCAGGCAGAGAAGTACAAAGAATAAATAAATATATATGAGAAATTGTTTAACATCACTGGTCTTGAGAGAAGGACAATTTTAAACAACACTGAGATTCCACAAAGAATGGCTATCATCAAGAACAAATGCTGGTGGGGATATGGGGAAAAAGGAAGAATTCTTCATTGTTAGTGGGAGTGTAAACTGGTACAACCACTGTGGAAATCATTGTGGAGAGTGCTCAAAAAACTAAAAGTAGAAATTGCATCTGACTTAGCTATTCCCCTTCTACGCATCTTCCTGAAAGAGTTAAATGCATCATACCACAGTGATATGTGCATATCCATGTTCAGAGCAGCACTATTTATAATAGCTAAATCTTCCAAACAGATCATATGCCCATCAACAGAAGACTGGATAAAGAAAATATGTTTATGTACACTGAAGTACTACTCTGCCATGAAAGGATAAGCTTGAGTCATTTAATACACCTTGAGACCATAATTTTAAGTGAAATTTCAGACACACGAGTTTAAATATTGAATTGTTGGGCCAGAGATGTAGCTCAGTGGCATAAGCACCTGGATGGCAAGCACAAGGTCCTGAGTTCAATTGCTGTTACCAAAAAATATATTGAATTGTTGCTTTTCCATGAGAAACTGTAAAGGGAAACAAGGAGCACAACAGAGGATAGATACTGGGAAGTAGGAAGAACATGTTTAAATGAGAAGGAAAGAAAGGGAGGAGAAGGGAAATGGGATTAAATAAACAAAGACTAGAAGTAAAAAATGGAAACAAAACTTTTGTAAATGGGAAGGGGAATAAGGGTTCCAGGGAGAGTGTGGGAGTGTGAAGAAAGAATTAAGATATGTTATGTACAGGTACAAATTGCCTGTGATAAATGTGAACACTATGTATGTCAAAAATACAGTCGTGAAAAAGATAAAAAAGATTATTGAATAGAGTTTCATGGCATCAAAAACTGTCAATTCTGAGAGACAACAGATGATCTGGAGACTTGAACACGAGTACTTGTGCCCTCATTATAATGTTTCCTAGACAACTCTGGCCATGACCAAGATTATTAATTGATCACAGCAGTCTTCTAAACTGAGTGCATATTTTTCAAAGGAAACCACTAGTAAGTGAAGAGACAACTCCTAAGAGGATTTATATTTGGAATATGTAAAGAACTCAAAGAAATAGAACCCCCAAATTTAAAAACTCAATTAAAAAATTGCCATCTGAATGAGTAGACAGTTCTCAGATGAAGAAATACAAGCAGCAAATAAATACATGAAAAAATGTTCAGTGTTGTGGATCATTCAAAAAATGCAAATTAAAACAACGCTGAATTCCATCTCACTCCAGAAAGAATGCCTATCATCAAGAAATCAACCAGTAACAAATGCTGGTAAAGCTGTAAGGAGAGAGGAACCCTTCTCCATTGTTAGTGGGACTGTAAACTGACACAACCGCTATGGAAATCAGCATGATGACTCCTCAAAAAACTAGAAGTAGAAATTCCATTTAACTTAGCTATTCCCAAAAGAGTTAAAGATTTCCAAGGTATCTTTCCCAAAGAGTTAAAGACATCATAATGTAGTGATGCTTGTATATCATGTTTATAACAGTACAATTCTTAATAGCTAAATCTTGAAGCAGCCTATATGTCCATCAAAAATGAATGGATTAAGAAATGTGATATTTATATACAATAGAGTATTACTCTGACACAAAATGGATAAACTTGAGATATTTGTTGGAAAATGGATACACTTTGAGACCTTAATATTAAACAAAGTAGCTCAGATACACAAGCTTAAATATACATGGTTTCTCTTACATGAAAAGCTATATGTGTACATATATATTACAAAACAAAATATATGTACATATAATTATAATATATAAATTATATATGCATATATAAAATATAAATTATTCATAAATATATAAAATTTATAAATCATATATAAAGTATATGAAAATATATTATATATATTACAAAATAAGAGGCAGAAAATAGGAAAAAGAGAAAGCAAAAGAAAAATACTGCACTCCATTGTGGAAAATTCATCTAAAAGTATACTTTAGTGTAGTTGTCTTACATGTTTTATATATTCTTTGGCCTATTAGACTGGTTTTCAATCTGTCTATATGGTAGTTTATATGGTCTTATCAGATAAATAAGTGAATCTGATGCTGGGCAAATGAAAAAGTGGTGGAGAAAAGGGAAAAAGAAGGGAATTGAAATGTGCTGTGTACATGTACCAATCACCTACAGTGAATATCATTGTGTTCTGCAAGCGTGTACTAATAACAGTCAGTCCACATTTTTCTTCAGAAATTGGAGGTATGGTCTCTTAATGAGTTAGAATAGTTTGGGGCCTGTTTACATTCCTGGTTTATTCTGCACTTTCTGATGAGAGAAGATAATAGAATAGTTAAAGATGAATTCTTTGCAATACCAAGCTATTTAGTAATTGAAATAGCACAGTGTTTAACTCAGTATAAAAAAGAATACTGTGTATAAGAAAATAGAACGATTATTGCATGGTTATACAGATATACATACACTTATATATACTTATATACAAATATAATATATAGGATACTAGATAAGATGATAAAATAATATGAGATATAGTATAAGATATAGATATTGATAACAGATTATCTTATACACAGACTGGAAGGTAGTTGTATGTATCTGATACATTATAGCTTTGTCATGCTGTTGCTAATAATACAGTGATGCTGTTCATTTAAGAGCTGACTAAATTTGCCAGTTAGCTCACTGTAGAAACAAGCATTTTGAGGGGTGATGATGTATACTTGTATTTTCAGATACTCGGGAGGCTGAGGCAGGAGTATTCCAAGTCTGAGGTCAGCCTCAGGAATGTAGCAAAACCTTAACTAAAAAAACAACAGTCAAGGAGTGCATCCCAATACTCCCTGGGTTCAATCCCCAGTACCAGAAAACAAAAATAAGAAAATATATATTGAGAACTTATCATATACAGACCTTGTCTTCAAAGATCTTCCTATCTAATTGGGATGTATCTCAATTAATTAAAAACAAGTAGGAATTAAATGCTCAATTTTAGACATAAAAGTAATTTTCACTTTCTTAAAATGGAGAAATATTAATCTATCTGGGCAATAAATGGTAGATAATCAGTTGTTGGAGTGCTTGTGGGTGCAAAATAATACTCGAAGTTACAGTTAAAAAACCAATTTTATTTGCCTATTTTTGTCACTTATGCTGAAGAAAATTACCTTGACATTTTTACTGATAAAGTCAATTTTTTAAAAATTTGAGAGAACAGAAATGAATAAAATAAACTTAAATTTGATGGATTCTTTGACAAAAATTGTTATTAGGATTCTAGTTATTGGGACTGCTTTAAGTATGATTGAGCAGCTTAAATGAAGATTTTATTCAAGGAATGGTAATGCACTTTAAATGAGTTGATAAGTAGTTGTGTACTATGTGGAATGCCAAAATTCTATAAAACAGCTCTGTGGTATTGTTAAAATCAGATATGCTTATCTAGACATGAGGACATATTTGACATAAACTGACTTGACGGTTGGTCAGGACTGGAATTCTAGTTCCTACATCAACTCCCACTCATCCTCCCACGTGTATTGGACAGATGCCTGGGTAAACAGATGGGCCTCAGACTGTACTCTCCAACAGGCACTACCACTCTTATTGAGCAAAACACAGGATGAAAATAGGCTGTATTGTGCTATTGTGCTCCCAGGCATGATGATTTTTGTGAAGAGCTACTATTTATTATTATTTTATATTGCTAGAAATACTGTTTTTTCTTATGAATGAGTATGTGAAAGTGGAAGAACAGATGGAGCGTTAGGGACCCCGGAAAACTTGTAGTTAGGGAAGCAGTTCTTAGTTAAATAAGAAAATAAAAAAATCAGCAAGTGTGTGAAATGCGATGTGGTTTTATAAATGAATGTGGCTATACTTTTAGAAAATGTTTGGATTAACCACAGATTGAACTCAAAAAATTTCTCATTCATCTAGGAGTATAAGACAAAGTAGAATTCTCAGTATCTGTCCTTATTCACTTTCCACGAGCTACCACTTCCATTGTTACAAAGCTTGACTTGGGGCAGTGTTTTAAGCCCAGGTGGAAGTTTCTATGACTGGTACACACCATTACATGGTGTAGGCAGAGGTCTCTGGAAATCGCAGTGATGGGGGTGGTAGATGACTTTACAAGTGACTGTTGTTTCTGATTGATTAGTGCCATTGCTACTCTGTGCATGTTTGTGACAAAAACATTGAAGGGAAGGCGAGAGTAGCAATTAGATAACACGGTACTTGGAAGATCAATATTGATATATTGAAGAGACCTTCAGCCTTAAAGGCATTTTCCTTCATGCTTTTTATGAAATTCTTTTAGCGTTACAGTAATCAACAAGCCATCACATGTTTTGGGTATTTTTTTTTTTTTTTTTTTTTGGTTGGTGTTGTTCTTTTGGTTTTGGTTGTTTGAGACAGGGTCTTGCTATTTGGTTCAGGCTGGCCTTGATCTTGGCGTGGTCTTTCCTGCCTCAGTGGTCCTTTGTGTAATCCTCCTGAGTGCTGGGATTACAGGTGTGTGCCACCACACCAAGTGCCACCACATATTTAACATCATGGAAGTATGAATACAGGCATTTGTTCTTCAAATTGTCCATTATTTGTTGATTAAATCATTAGCACTGTTATTTACTCCTTAAAAATTATGGCAATGCCAACGTAGTCTGTAGAAAGTACAGAAAGATTCCAGTGAAAGACCTTCAGTTCTCTTTCCTAAATGATTTGTTTAATGTTTGGTTTACTCAGTTATATCCATAAAAATAGGACAACTTGTTTGCCACCTACTTTCCTAATACTGCTGTGGGATCATCTTTTTTTAACGGAATAAAATAATACCTGTGATATATAAGAATTTTATGGGCTAAAACTGTATATTCTGTTTTCTGGTTATTATATTTAGATAAGCATAGTCATTATGTTATTAAATACTTCAACAAAAACTTGCAGTGGAACTTTCAGAAAATCTGACCTCTTGAATAAAATCCAGATGGGATTTTCTTATACTTATTTGGCTATTATAAATATGTAGGCTGAATTAATGTATAAATAGGTAAGAAATTGCACAGCATTGTATCAAGTTTATTTGTTTTTCCAAATCCATTATTATTTGAGTTGTTTCTTACTGCATAATGTTTTGAGATAGTTTCGTTTGATAGTGTTTAATTTAATTTAAATTAGCATTATGCTCTGTTGTTACATTGAACTTTGAAATCACTGAAATTTCCTAGATAGTATTGTTCTATCTCTACTTGATAAAGTGGAAAATTCAGAAGATTAATTTAGATATAGATGGAGAATAAAAGAATTTCAATATATACTTTATTTTATTAGAAAGAAGTACGTTATAAAAATAGCTACTTGAAAAAAATGAGTGAAAAACTGTAGGATACTTTAATTTCATATTACCATAAAATAGTAATAATGGCTTTCTTTATATGAACATATCTATTTTATATATATGTATTTTCTGACAAATGATCATAACCAGCTTTTTCTTGAACTACTATGGCATATTCTGTTTTATATATAGTATTTAATGTCTTGTTTTTTCTTTCAAATAGCCAATGCCAGTCTGCTTGGAGGAGGTGGTGGTGAGTACTGAAATCACTTAAAATACATTTTTATTATAATAATCATGTTCAGCAAATTCTGTGATGCTTTAAAGAAAGTTAATTTTTCTGTTGTTAGCTACAAAAATAATATTCCAGAACGTAGTTCATAATACACTTATCTTTATTTTTCTTAAATACTATTTTCATTAACTTGACAGTGCATTAAATATTGCTTTTCTTCATGTCAAACTTTGTATTTCTACCTTTATCATAAAGTGCAACTGCTAACACACATATAATGGTAAACAGACTCATGTCTAATATAAATTTTAAAACAGCAATACATTTGGAGGCTATGCCTGCTAGGTTTTTTTTTTAATTGCAATGACTTTTTGTTTGTTTTCTTTGACTCTGTAGCTTGAGAGCTTAATATGTCACCCACTTTGAAAAATAAAAAAAACTAGTATTGCCGCTTTGTTTTTCTTGTTTTAATGTGTGAATAGAGGGGAGAAGTGAAGAGAGTGAGAGCAGGAACAGAGATTCCTGTACTGGTTTTTATACAAAATATTATAACTAATAACATTTTTATGTCTAGGTTAGGAAGAAGAAAGCTTTCAGAGCTCCAGTATATATAATACAGTTGTGAGAAACAATTAGGTAATGGAATATAGGGTTCTTTTTATGTCGGATCCAGATAGACATTGTAGGTTTGACCCTTCCTCTTCCGCCCTTCCGGCTCTTGCTTTCCCTTTCCATATATGTGGTTGAAGTAGGTAGGGTTGTGCAGAGCTTTTGGCTTTCAAAAAGGTCCTGGTTTTTTACAGCACATTTTAGTGTAATTTTTATTTGGAAATAAAAAATGTAATCATTGTTCTTACATAGAACCCATCGATTTTAAAAAACAGAATCTTACAAATAGGAATAGCAAAAGAATTACAATTAGAAAGTGTTCTTCCTGTTATCACATGTCAGTGCCTGTTCTATAGTGGAATATTATGAAAAGAGTTTGGGGATTGGAAGTTGCAATTACTATGTGAAGACCATGAAAGAATTACTTAACGTTTCTAGGGCTCCCTTTTAAAACATGAGAGTAATACTCAATACCTAAAATGTTTATTATAAGGATTAAACAAAAATGTCTAGTATGTAATGATAGCAGTGTATTAATAAATGTCTATTTATTTTTTTCCTAAACTATTTTAGAAAATATAAGTACAGTGTTTCTCATTGTATCATTTATCATATTTTTAGAGTAGTAGAAGAGATTTTCCTTAGGAGTTCCATTCCCAGTGATGCTCCCACACAAGTCCCTTTACAGAATATGAAGAAAATAATTGTCCACAGTGCTGATTTTCTTACAAGATATATTAGTATTTTAAGAAAACTGACTAGCATTGTTGTGGGTTTTTTTTTTTTTTTTTTGGTACTGGGAATTGAACTCAGGACCTTGTGCTTGCTAGCCAGGTGCTTGTGCCGCTGAGCTATATCCCCAGTCTTAGTATTGTTACTAGCACAAAGAAAAATTAAAACTGAATCTATATAAACACATTAATTTATAACAAATGACATATTAGCTAGAACATTTATTTATTTATTTCGATTATTTCTAAAACGTGACTAATTGTCTTAGTTAAAATCACTTTTGCTCCTCATGATGGGGGAAATTGGTAGTTTAAAAGAAACAGACATTCAATCCCATGTAGAAGCCATCTAGTCGTAGACTGGAGTGCTTGTAATTCTGTGGTGTCATCAGGAACCCATGCTCTTCTTTTCTTTTTCCTCCCAGTGCATGTGTTCTTGTCAAGGTTCATGAAGGCAGATAGTGCTCTAAGCATGACAAATACAGGGCCGGTTAGGAGGAGGAGGAAAGGCAAAAATTTTGAAAAGATAGTACCCCAAATATGAGTTCATTTTCTTTAAGTAGATTTTCCTGAAATCCAATATTACTCTTGAACTTGATCAAATGTTCATTTATGCCCTGTAGTCTTTGATCTTTGATTCTAGGAAGCAGTGTGCTCATTTACAGAAGTCTGTGTTCTGTTTACTAAGGAGGGAGAGGGGAGTGAAGGTTGAGGTAATTCATGAATCTCGAATACTGCCCCAGTGATTACTTTTATTATTTTGAGTTGCTTTGATTACATGTAGCTAGGCATAATTGGTATATAGACCTACCGTAGTGCTGTGCTTGTATTTCCTATGATTCCTCTGTTCTGTGGGAAAGGGTCTGTTATGAATTCTTAGTAATAGTAAGACATATGGAAATAGGCTCTTTTGAACAGAAATGTTTTGTTTACTTGAAGTATGTACTTTATTGCCCTCCTCCAGACAGTTGATTTTACTAAATTTGCCATAATTTCTGATTTCTGAATTCTAAAATGAGCAGTTTAGCATCATTATAGAGATGACTCACAATAATTAAAGATGGATGTAATTTTTTTCATTAAAAGTAGGCCATTGACAGGTTTAAATTCATTTATGCACTTCTGAAGATGTCAAGATTGCTTTAATATACATATTTGATTTTTGGAAAGCTGCATTTAAAAATTAAATTTAAGGAATATTTTTAGACTTCTCTGTGGTGATTTTTGACCTTCTGATTCTATGGCAAATCTTTTTAATGCTCCCAGTGATATTTGTAAAGTAACAGTTAGTAATCATCCAATAAGGAGCAACTGAATTGAAGTAATTCTGTTGGATTTAACAATGATTTCTTTTATTGAATTGAATTAATATCCTTTCAAGGACCTCTAAAGGAAAGAATTTTTTCAAACAATTTGATCGAGAAAATTTTACACTACATGCAAAAATAATGACAGGATCTTAAGTGCCATTTGTCAGGTCCTCAGGAGGGCTTTTCCCAAATTCTGTATAAGTAGTACTTGATTGTGAGATTTAGACAAAATTATTGCATTCTAAATTGTATTATACACAAAATCTTAGCATATTGTTATCATTTGAGTACTAACCACCAAAAATTCTCTCCTGAAGAAAATTTTTAAAAATAGTCACATATCATCTTCTCAGTCTTGATTTTAAAGTGTGAAAAGTACATTACATTGGTGTGAATTTTCATCTTTGGACTTTAGAGATCAATCTTTCTATGAACTAAGTGTTACTGTTTGCAGTTCATTGTAATGAACACGGGTGATGTGGTCACATTCATTCAGTAATTTCAGTGAAAATGCTTGGAAAGATGACCTGTACTTTCTAAATGCGTTAAAGGCAGAAACGTATGTTAATTTCTTAAGTGAGTATACAGCTGGTATATAATGACTGGATTTTGCTTTTCAGAGAGCCTTCATATTAATGTTTTAAAAAGCCTTAGAAGTTTTTTTGTTTTTTGTTCTTTGTACCTGGAATCAAGCTCAGGACCTTGCCCTTGCCAGAGAGATGCTATGCCACTGAGCTATATCCCCAACCTTCTGTTATTATTTTGTTTTATTTTAAAGAGAAAAAAACCATACAAATGATACAGAATTTCAAAATAAGATGATAGGAAATTAACAATGGTTATTATACTGCATATTGTTATCTTCAAAGTAGTTGCTCAGGTTACCAGATATAGGCATGCAAAATTGATCAGACAATATAAGCACTAACTGTTCATTTCAATGAACTAATAGAAATTAGTAATACTGTACAATTAGCTATCTTGTTTGCACACATATATGTATATATATAGTTTTCCCCTCCTTCTTTTCTCCTTTCTCCCATCCAAGTTGTTCTTTTCTTTGAGCAGTTTCTTTGCTTTTCACAGTATCTGTTGTATCTTTTGGATCTTACTTACTCTTTCAGCTTCTTTTGTTTTTGGCTCCCCCTCTTGTTTTTGTTTTTTTTTTTGTACTGGAAATTGAACTTAGGGCCTCATGCTTGTTGCCAGGCTGGCACTGCACTGCTGAACTACATCCCTGGCCTGGGCTTGCTTGCTTTTTTTCTTTTCTTTCTTTCGTTGTTTCTTTCTTTCTTTCTTGGTCTTTTTTACTCTCAGTTTCTTATACTCGGGAGACTATCTTTTAAAAAATGCTTTCCATGTTTATTACTAATACTACCTGGTAAATTTGTATAATACACTGGACTATGTATTGGAATGTATACTGGTAAAATAGATACATTTTATTTTCTCTTTGAGTCTTTTTTGGCCAGGAAAGTTTACATGAGATGTGATTGAAAACCATGGTGAGTGTTTACATTTTTAAAAAATTGTTAAAATGAAAGACACATTGCCATTACTTGTCATTAATCTCCCTCAAAATCATTCATTGCCATTAATTTCCCTGAAAATGCTTCCCTTTGCTTTGAACACACTTATCTCAGCAGTCTTGCCACTTCTGAAGCCATCCTGGAAGTCCTCTTTGGTGACCATCTTTACTTGTGGTGTTGAGGCTGCCTGGATCTCCTGAATGGATTTAAAATGTTTACCTTTTCTCATCATTTTGACTTTGTGGAAGAGCCAGAGTCACATGCTGCCACATCCTGTGAATAAAGAGAATAAGCACACACCGTAAAGTTTTCATGGTTTGCTTTTCCATTGGATGGCACTCAGCAGCAGCATTCACCATATTTTTGATCACAATTATAAAGATTCTCAGAAGACTTCCCAGAGTGCCATAAATGATGGAAAACGTGTTTGAAGAGGAAATTGTTTGAGGAAAATTAATGGCAATATGCCTTATACTGTAATATATTTTTCAACATTCACCTTGTATTTTGATCACATGTTGTATAATGGCATAGTGACAAAAAAGCCTTAAACTCTTAATGGCTTAAAACATTAACATGCATTTCTTTCCCACATTTTCATCTAAATATGATGCCCTATAGGTTTTGCTTCCAGGATTCAGGCTGTTTCCAGATTTTTAGCTCCAGCATGTAATATGGTACCAAGCAGAAGAGAGCACTAGAGGATATTGCAGGATGTATCTATAGAACAGTTACAGAAATGACGTATGTTACTTCTGCTTGTTGCAGTGGTCAGAATTCAAGTGAGGAACCCCCAACCTAAGTATAAGGAAGGCTGGGGGAAATGGAGTCTTCAGAGTTTCCAAGAAATGCTGTGGTAAACACATGGCATAGTCTTTGGCATAGTGCTTACATCAGGCCATTATTATTTATAATGATCAGTGGTATTTTAGGGGTTGAGAGAAATAAGACTTAGAGCTGTTTGACTACTTCCTCAAGATTACACAGCTTTTAAGGGGAAATTCTGAATGAGAAGGCACCCCTTCCTACTCCAGGGCTCTTTGATTTTTGCTCTGTGATTTCGAATATACTACTTTTCAGGTTTGCTTTTTCTACACAGAGACAGGTTACTGTATTCACACTGGGGAAAATGAATGAGGGACTGGAAAACATGTATTTGAGATGTAGACAATTCTTTCTCGGCTCATTTTCACAAATCTGAAGCTCTATTGATAAGTTGAAGGTAGATGAAATGGTACAATCTTACAGTATCTTTGGATTGCTTCCCAGATACATACACATTTTTTGTGTGTATTTGAGACTTGTTTTGTGTGTGTTTGAGGTTCAGTCTCAGAAAAAATATTCATTTTAAATACATGTTCACCTATCTGTAATAAGGCTATGCTATATGTACCAGGTCCTGTGATGCTGGTACGTTTTGAATACATTGTAAGAAAGAAATAATTGTAGCCAAACCTGAATTATAAGAAGCACAATTAGAACAAAAACAGGATTTAAGAGCTAATATTTGAATTTCTCTCAGATTATCACATGATAGACAGGAACAAATTTGACAACCACTTATTTTACATAATTTCATTTCTTTTCATTTTCATTTATTCAGCACTTAGAATAAAACTGGGATCTGATGATTGAACCCAAATAGGACATCGTTTATGGGATTTGCTTTTCCCTCCAGCCTGCCAAAGCACCTGAGGCATAGTGTCAGACATTTGAAGTGACAATTCCTGATAGAGTGAAAGCCAGCGTAAGCTTTTATACACATAACTTTGTATGACTGCTGTTTTAATCAGATATTGGTATAATAAAAATCTAACTATAAAAAATAGATTTTTGTATCAATATATTAATTCTGTATCTTATCCCTGAGACTATTCCATGGCAGATTAATTTTAAAATTTCTAAGTGTAAGCAAGCACTGACAAATAAAAATTAAACACACAAGGGCTGGGAATGTGGCTCACTGGTAGTGTTCTTGTCTTGCATACACAAGGCCTTAGGTTACATCCACAGCACCACACACACACACACACACACAAAGAACAAAGAATAAACACACAGCCCCCATTAGAATGAATGGGAAGCTATTTGCCTGTAAAGAAAGCAAGGCACATGCGATGGGCCTTCCCCATCTCAGAATGCTTCTTTTTTTTTTTTTTGGTTTTTTTTTTTTTTGGTTTTTTTTTTCTCTGGTACCGGGAACCGAACTCACGACCTTGCGCTTGCCAGGCAGGCGCTTTTGCCGCTGAGCTAAATCCCCAGGCCCTCAGAATGCTTCTTGTTCTGTGCTCCTCAAAGTAGGCACAAAGATGGGCAAGGTCCAGTGCTTTCAGGCGAGTAGCTGCTCTTCAGAATCTCGTTTCTTGTTTGGACAACTCTTGTTGCTGACAGAATTCCTAATGCTTGTTTGTTAATATCCATGTAGACATTAGGACTGTGTGTGAGGTAGCAAAATGCACACTCACAAAGGAATGAAATTCTGAATTATTTGCTGTCACACAGTAGATACTATCAGCATATCTCCCCCCACTCAATATCCATTTCTACACATAGATATGCATATGTGCACATGTTCGTCTCCATTCACTCAACAAATATTAACTGAGTCTGTGAAATATTAACTGCTCTGTGTCAGTATTGATTATTGATGTGGCAATAAATGCAGGATTTTCCTTGTGGCCAGTCATGGTCCCTATTTAACTGAACTATGGGAGCAATTATAATCCCTCACATTCTCTCAGGCATCTCAAGGCTTTTTCTGCCATAGATATTTTGAATTAAAATGATATTTTCACGTCAGTAGAGTGGGTATTGGATGTCTTCATTAAAAGGCAGAACAGTTATCTTGAAAAGTACTCTTTTCACAAAAGTCCAAGTTGCTACCCAGAATTCCTAACATACAGAGCAACGTACTTAAACTGTCTTTTCTGTTTTAGAAAAACGTTTTCATAAATTACTCCTTAAATAGTTTCAAGCCTAATGGAGAGCCCCCTCACTCTCTTTCCATACACAGAATGTGTTCTCTGGGTATATATAAATCTGCTTAAAATCCCCACAGCACTTCTGTTTCACTCTTGTTAAACCTCCAGATGTGTCCAGGCCTCAGTTATGCTGGGAACATTGTAGGATAATAGCAAGCAGGGTGTCGGAGGCTGCACCTCAGGGGAGTTGCTTGGGCATGGTTGGTAGTGAGTCAGCAGCTGGCCCATGCCTGCAGGTAGAGGGTCCCAGCCATGAGCCTGGGGGATGGCAGTAGTCTCTGAGGCCTAAAATAGAAGTGTGGCAGAGGAAACCAGGGCCTGTGACTTTTTGCTCAGGTAGGGAGCAGAGCTTCAGGATGAGATGTAATGCTAAACCATGAAAAATAAGGCTTAAATCTTGACTGCCCCAAGAGGGATTGATTCTGGGAATTGTGGCTAGTTAAGTCTGCTGGAGGAGCTGAGAAGGCTCAGATGTGAGGAAGGAGCTTGGAGTGGGGTGGGGCTCAGAGTCTAAGACCCAGGCCAGTTCTGACAACATCCAGTTAGTCACAAGCCAACCTTTGTTCTTTCTTTCCTTTCTTGCTTCTAGTTCTTGATCACCACTGTGTACTAGTTTTGACATTGAGGTAGCAAAGAGTTTTAGATCCCAGTAAAGTCAGAGTTGTATATATGTACACATTAAATATCTTGAGAACTGAAGAGGTTTTTCATGCAGGAAAAATGAAACTGCAAGGGAAACTAACACCTTGGAGTGGTCAGGGAAGCCTTCCCAGAAGAGGTGACACTAGAACATTGTTAAAAGATGAGTAGCAACTTTCAAGGAAAAGAAGGAAACGTGCCACTCAGACCCATTTCTGAGCATTTAATATAGATGTCTTCCTCTGCTGTAGCCAGCCTCCTCACTGTTCTGCCAGAACATTATCTAGGACTTGGCTAAGGGGTTTCTTCTAACAGTTCAGGAATGCCACTCAAAGTGTAGTGAGAGTGTTAGAGAAGAACTGAAGGTAGAAAGTTGGTGCTATTGGTGTTGGCCCAAAGCTCCATCAGAGCCACCCTGGGCAGTCTGGTCATCATTACCGCCATAAACTCCAGTGCCTTGCGCTCTCCTGCTTACCAGTCTAGTGGCATTTCTGAAGCTGACCCAACCAGTTGGATTTCTAGTACATGTTCTCCTCACTCCATGTGTGCTTATCTAGTTCCTGTCCTCAGAAGTTTAAACTAGCCTTGCTTACCCTTGTCAGAGGGACTTCCAGATGGTTTTACTGATAGGGCAAGTTGGGGAGAAGGGTTAAAAATATAAGCCAGTCTGCCTTGAACTCTCCTAATTAGTGGCCATTCCAAGGACATCCCTTGTGGGCTGTACCTCTAACTTTGGGTACTATAACCTCTTTATTCTAAAACTAAAGTTTAAAGTTATTTATCGGGTTTACTGTGTACCCACTCCCCCTTTTAAGTGAAACTTCCCAGCTAAAAACCCTGTTAAGGGAGCAGCCCAGTACAGTAATCAGTAAGAAACATTTCTTCCTATTGTAGCCATAGCTGACTAAACCTGAGAGGGTATATTCACTGATTAAGGCATAAAGCAAGGAATTTCTTGTTCATCTTTATAGTCCTGACCTTTTCTATCATATATAGAAGGTGATGAATAAATATTTTATTGTACCTTTGAAATATTACTATCACTCAACCTGGATTCTCAACATGGTTAGATCGTTTGGTTTTTTCCTACCTCACTTTGGAAAGTTAACCTCTTTAATCTGGGAGTGATTTCTAAATGAAAAAAATCAAAACTTTAAAAATGCTTATAAAAGGCAACTGGAGGCTCATGTACATACTTGTACAGCAGCTATTTTAGTCATTGTATTATCTTTCATGTTTGAAAAGTGTGTTAGCCAAGATCTTATAACTTTCTTTAAAGAAATTTTCTTTACATGGGAAAAGAACAATATATATTTGTACAGTTGGCAAATTAAACACAGAGAATTTGTATTCAATGAATCAGGTAGAAAAGGCAAAACACTGTTATTTCATTCATGCTTCACTATATTGCTATGCACTTTTTGATAGTTTGATTTTACTTTATTAGTAATTTGTCTTTTGTGTATTGGAAATAACTCTTCAATGATATCACATTACTAATATGTATAGATATTTTATTATACCATAGATTTCTTTGTAATATTTTTTCGGTGTTACTTAGATTATGTGCTCATACTGCCAACTGAATACTCTTTAAGTTCATTTGTTTACATTTTGCTTCTGATTTCCAGGGTTTACATTTTACAAAATTAGCTTCACAATTGGTAAATATTATATTACTTTTGTATATTTATTTCATCAATAACTTTTAAAAATGTAACATTTAAGTAATTCTTTCAGGATGTCTTTAGATTGATGAATCATATTCAAAGATAGGAATTAAAATTGCAAAAACATTAGAAAAGAAAACAGTGTAAATCCTCTTGTCAGATATGGGGATTCCTTGGTAAAAATTATGGACTTTTATAAGCTCTCCCACTGTATTTGGCTCTTTATGTGGTACCTAAGTGCTTAGATGTACAGATTCATATCAAAAAACAAATACTGTCAAGTTAGGAAGTCCTCAACAGGTGCCAGCATACATCTATATATCTTTCTAATTATATAGTAGCTGTAATATAATGCCTATGTAGCTTATCTGTCTATATTAAAAGAAAAATCTTTCACCACAAAAAGAGAAGTTTATTGAATTCCTGTTTTAAATATCTATCATTTATCCTCAAAGAGTTGCTGAATATGACATGTAAGTGCACAGTAGGAGACAAAAAATTCAAAAAATAAATAGTGCAGGCAAATCCAATTATATTCTGGAACCACTACACTATATTCAATACTTTAGTTTATAGTGGGAAATTATTTCCTTTATTATGACTTTTGTGGCTCCAGAGTAATCCAAGATAGGAAAATTTTGGGGGGGAGGGGGTCTACTTTTATGATATCCTCAAATTTGGCATGGATAGGAAATCTATTCCAGTCTTTCAAATTAACAGCCCCCTCAAACTACAGATACACTAAAGGGTATAGATGAGTGAATCTGACAAGTTCTCAGTCACAACAAATCTAAGGAAATACTAGGTGTACAGCTACAGGCATTGTGGACCTACAGAGAGGTCCACTGAGATTTCTTTGGTTTAAATGATCCTGTGTCTATATGGCCATCTTTAGACAAAATTCATTAATTTTTAATGAATTAGAACACATTCATTATTTTGTATATTAGTTTTTCAATATGTAAAGATGAGTATAATGATATTTAATTTAACAGGGTAGAATAAATAATTATAAATTGTCAAGTGTTTTTCAAATCCAAAGTATTAGATTTCTGGTTATTACTGTACTTATAGTATAGGCCTGAAAGATGAAAGGTGCTAGATAATTGCATGATATGGTGATGCTATATCCAAATAAAGGGGAATTCTGGAATTGTTGGATACAGAAGTTAAGATGTATGGGAGTGATAGAGGAGAATTCGTTGTACAGGAAGATGATAAAGATATGGTAACTGTGTGCTGATTATCCACAAATAAGCCCAAGGAGTTCACGTACATATATGGGCAGAAGATTATTCTAATAGCTCATTTCACCTGTGCAGTGGAGGTTGTAAGGAACCTTTCTTTCAAGCATTTAAATGCCTAGAGTAAAAAATAATTATATACTAATGCGTAGAGTATTCTAGCTTCATGCCAAATTACCAGGCCAGGAGAACGACAACTTAATACAGCCTTCAGGGCAAGACTGTGCTGAGCTCTGTCACTTGAAACACATGAAGAGGAAGAAGAAACAGCAGCACTTCCCTGTTCAAATACACATTGGATCCCGGGGAAGAACAAGAGATCCCACAGGCAAAATTGATGGCCCACAGACTGCCTGTCCAGCAGGAAGCCAGGCCTGGAAGAGGAAGCAGGGAAGGAGAAACCAATCAGAAACTTACTGACACGCAAGGAAGGAATAGTCCTGCAACTTGGAGGGTGTCAGGAAAAACCAAGTATCTCCATGGAGCACTTGATCCTGAGTACACATGGCAGCAAGTGAAATGTGGCAGCAGTCTGGAGCCTCTGGAGGGAGGTATCTGGACCCTAAGTCTGAGAGGGTAACCAAAGTCAACTTGCAGGTCGGAGAATTGAGATTTCTTGAGTCCTTCAGTCTCCAAAACTGGTTGTGGAGACAGGACTGGTTGAAACTTCAGCATGGGATGCATCATGGACTCAGCTTTGAGCCAATTGGAGGGGCCCGTAGGGAGTCTAAGAAATACATCGAATTGTGGCATTATCTAGGGAAAATGAAGAAGTGGTATGTCAGGATTGTGTAGCTAAAATACTTTATCTGCTCCTCCTATAAGTTTATTTGTGGCAAAAATAAATAATATTTTTAAAAAATTTTCAGAAATAACTGTAAATGGAAATAAAGCCTTTAGTATTGGCAACTGACTTGGCAACTTCTGGAGGATGAAAACATCCAGTGCCTTTTGTTACAAACATGGTATGATGTTCATGTTTTCTGGGTCAACTTTTCAGGACCTACAACAAAAGATTTCCGCAAAGCTTCAGGTTTAGTTTTCAGTATAATTAAACAAAAACTAATTAACTAATCAGATTTATTAAACAAGGCACACATCTAAATATTCATTAGTATAAAACCCCTGCTTTGTCATCAGATAATCATTTAGAAATCTTCCTGCAGTTACCTCTACCTGCCTTTGACAGATGAAGACTGTCCCTTTGGGAATCTGAGGCAACAAAATCACAAGTTCAAGGCCAGCCTGGGCTACATAGCCAGTTTGAGACCAATCTGAACTACATAGGAAGACCCTATCTCAAACAACCAAAAAAAAAAAAAAAAAAAATTGCTTCCTTACTGTGTGTCCACCAAAGTTGGTTAATTTTCTTAGAAAACTGTCTCTCTCTTCCCTATCTGACTTCAAGTTTCACAATAATGTGAGTTGTTACTCACTTGTGTTTCCAGGACACTGGAAGATCAGACATGTATAGATGTGTTTCCAGGACACTGGAAGATCAGACATAGATCAGGCACCTATCAGGTAACTGTTGGAGAGATGATTGAAGAAATTATGGTGACATCTAAGCTTTATAGGACTTTGGCTCTGTGCTGAGATGGTATACATCTTATCTGCTTTAATTCTACAAGTATTTTGAGTAGATAGGCAGAATTATTATTATTATTATTAATTTCCATTTTGTAGATGAAGAATCAAAAGCTCGGCAAAGTTACTGTGAATAAAATATTGGGAAGACCCAATATTTTAACCAAAACTTTCCAACTCCACTTTCCTACCCCAGTCATTGCACTGAAACTCAATCCCTACTCACACAATTTGTTAGCAGAGAATGGAAGCCTGTCTTCTCAAAGTATTTGTGCAGAATGACTGCCCATCAATCATTGGCTAAAAACTAAGCCACAGTGAAATTGGGGCATCTCCTGAGAAGTCAGGATTAAAAAGAAAATCAAGATTTTTAAACACACAGGCATCTGAGATTGCTCATCAGGGAGGAGAGATATTTCACATATAAAAGCCCAAGTAAATTATCAAACAATATTAAGTTAATATTAATCTGAAGTAGATTGTGATAAATTAAAATGCACATTATAATTTCTATAGCAACCATGTGGAAAATAATTTAAAATTAGAAGAAAAGGATTTAAATCAATGCATAAAGTACTTATTTCTTGCAAAAGCGGATAGTATAAGAAGAACAGAGGAAAATAAGGAAATATAGAAAATCAATAGCAAAATGGCACATACAAATCTGATGATGTCTATAATTACATTAAATGTGAATATTGTAACATCCCAATTAGAAGACAGGATGACTTGATTGCACAAAAGTAGCTATGTAAAACTATAGTTTTGTGGCAGGGATATAGCTCAGCCACTGTACAGTGTCTCTTTGGCAAGTGCGAGGTCATGAGTTCAATTCCCTCTAGTAAAAATAAAAACCCAAAAAACCCCTATATTTTTCTACAAAAGACACATTTGATTGGAAACATTGGATGAAAATATATGCCATGTAAACAGTAACTATGAGAGTTTCTGTGTCTATACTAATACCAGAGTAAGAAGTCTTTATTTTTTTTTTTTTTTTTTTTTTTTTTTTTTTTTTTTAGTAAGAAGTCTTTAAATCAAGATATATTTCTTAAAATAAACTGGGGTAGTTTGAAAAGATGAATTCATGAAGCCAAATCTGACCAGAAGTGAAAAGAGAAATAGAACATTTAGTAGTAATAATTGCAGATTTCTATATCCTTTTCTCAGGATAATTGAATAATAGAATTGAAAAATGGATTCATTTTCTCAACCATTGCTTAATTGAATGAATAATTGAAAGTAGACATAAAATCAGTAAGACACAGACAACTGCAACAATGCTATTCCCTAACTCAGCTTGACTGACATGTTTAAAGTGGCCCAACAATTGACTTCTGAACATAGATTCTTAAGCACAAATATAGTATTTCCAGGATGAATCATATGACAGACCAAGCAGGAAAAATAGATGATGCAAATTAACAATAGAAGTGACAAAAGAGAAGATATCAACACTGACTGTAAAGAAATTTTTAAAAATTAAAAGGGAGGGATTATTTTGAGCAATTTATTTCAAGTTAGACAGGATAAACAAATTCCTAGAAATATATAAATGACCAAACCTTATTCAAAATAAAATATAAAATTTGAATAGACCTATGATAAAGCAACTGAATTATAAGTTAAAAAAGCCAAAAGCTCATTAAAATGATAATGTAGCAAATTTAAATTCTCCATGCATCTGGTAAAACAGTGATTATGCTGACAAATATTGTCAGAATCAAAATTTGGGGATGTCTTACATTTTAACAAAAGACAACAGCCAGGAAAATAAAGAAGGATGGATGGGTGAAATTTGGTGGGAAACTGTTGTGTTTTAACTCATCTGCCCAACTGTCCACCACTCCCACAACAGTGGCCATCATGGCGGTGGCCCATATTCCTGACAGGCTGTTGTGCTAGAGAGACTGATGTGAGCTTCGGCATTAGGCAGTCATGACCGTGTGTGCTGACGTGTATTCCTTGAGGGAACAGCTTAGGGGCTTGTCTTTCTTCACGTGACTTGGACATTTCTCAGGTGTGAGGTGCCCTCTTGGGTAGAATTTGCTCAAAGTACTTAAAGTATTTGTCTTAGCCAGCTGAGACAAGGGATATGAGAATAAAAGCATCAAACAGACTGAAAAGCATGTATAAAATGGCCCAACAATTGACTTGAGGAAAGCTGAGGCTGAGAAGTTAGATACACAGAGAGGACAAATTCTTTTTTTTTGGTTTTGGTTTTTTTCCAGTACTGGGAATCGAACTCACGACCTCGCGCTTGCCAGGCAGGCACTGTGCCGCTGAGCTAAATCCCCGACCCCAAGGACAAGTTCTTTGAAAGCTGCCCAGGTATACAATGGAATCTAGGCGGGTATATATAGAGCCAGGGTTGCAGGAAACTAGCAAGACCTTGCAAAAGACCTAGGAAGACCCTAAGCTTTCACATGTGGCTTGCCTTAGGCTCCGTGAAAGCAAAAAGTGAATGCTAAGGCAGAGTTGTAAACAGCCTGAATAAACACTAAAGAGCAGTTAATTTCCTTTGCCTTTCTTTTCTTTTTCTCTTTTAGTTTTTCCCCTTCTTCCCCTCCCTTCCCTTCTTCCTTCTTTGTTCCTCTCTGCCTCCCTTGTTCTCATCTACTTTGCTTGCTTTCTTCCTTCCTTCCTTCCTTCCTTCCTTCCTTCCTTCCTTCCTTCCTTCTTTCCTTCCTTCCTTTTTCCACCCCTCTTCTTTCCATCTTTCCTTCCTTCCTTTCTTCTTTCTGTAGACAATTAAAATCACTAGTGGTCACTAAGTTAATGGAACAGAAACCTCAGTGACCACACATGAGAAAGATTGTAATCTTCAAATACTTTGGAAAAGTCACTAAAAACCACGGTCCGAAACAAAAAACAACAGCAAATGGGAGGAAAGGAGAGGGGGGAGATTCTGATTTTCAGAGATACAACATTATAATATTTAATGTGATGACTTTTCAACGAAAGAATTACAAGACATGTAACTCCATATTCTAGGCACTGGCAATTAATTAATTAATTAATTAATTTTTCTTTTTGAGACAGGATCTCACTAAGCAGTTCAGGCTGGCCTTGAGCTCACTTTGTAGCCCAGGCTGGACTCGAACTTGCAATGATCCTTCTGCCTCAGCCTCCTGAATGCTGGGATTACAGGTGTGCGCTACCATGCCCTGCTCAATATATGTACTTGTTTGGTTTTGTTTTGTACTGGGAATTGAACTCAGGACCTTGCATTTGCCAAGCAGGTGCTTGATACTAGCAACTTATTTATGGAAGAAACAGAGAAAAATCCCTGTCCTTTTAAAGCTTGTATTTTATGGCATAAATCTATTTATTTATGTAGATTCCATTTACATTTTACTGCACTTCTCCACCTATCAGTCCCTCTTTCTTCTTGTATCATTTTAAGACTATAAAATGAGAACAGCCTAAATATCCAAGAGTAAGGTAAAAATTAAATACCTTGACATGTTTTCACTCAGTGGAGTGATATGCAAGAATTTAAATGCAAACTAAAGAAAAATTGTACCTAGTAATAGGAGAAATAGCAGAATGTGATACCACTGGGCATTTTTAACACAGTAGAACACATTATTCAAATGAAAAGTACCATAAACTAATATGGGTAAATAAAAGATGGTTGTTCTGTTAGGGTAGCAGATTTTTAAAACCTTCTCTTGTGTCTGTGTTCGTTTCCGTGCCTGTGTCCATCTCTGTCTCTGTGTCTGAGTCTGTCTGTCTGTCGGTCTTTCTTCATTAAGTTGTTATTGCATTGTTTATTCCTACATAGATTTAAAATTAGGATAATAAAATCATTTTTTGTAATATATTCAGAATTATTCAGCAGAGCAAGAAGCAACTGTCATGTCTTTTATCAACTAATTATATATTGGATGTTTTCTAGTACCTGGATATATAAAGATAAATAAAGTGTAGTTCTTGCCCATTATAACATATTAGAGATTATGTCTCCATAAAAACAATCATGTAATTAACAAAATTATGATGTAGTGGTTGTACTTAAAAGAATTTTTTTAAGTATCAGGGATCAGATCCTGGTCCTAGGGCATGCTGGGAAGGCACTTTATCATTTCCGTAGGTCCCAACCCAACAAGTAGGGTTTCAACCCAGATTCCTTGGATTTGTTTTTAGGCTCTGCTTCAAATCAGTTATTGGGCAGATTTGATATTGGGCAAGTTAATTTACTTCTCTTGGCCTCCATCCCTCATTTCTTCTTTTCTTGAGGAGGTGGGGAGTACTGGGAATCAAACTCGGGGCCTCACACTTACCAGGCAGGCACTGTGCCACTGAGCTAAATCCCCAGCCCTCCATCCCTCATTTCTAATGAAGTTGAAAATACTTCATACTTGTCAGGTTTATGTGAGGATTAAATGACAATACAAATTAAGAGCTTAGATTAGTCTCGGGCACATTTCAAATGGTAAGTATTACATCTTATTACTATTTGATATTAACATATTGACTTTGGGATTTTGTAATTACATTCTTATTTAGAACACCTATTGATTATTTACTAATGCATATTTTAGTTCATATATTCTGAGACAGTTAATATATTTATGTTTAGATATTCAAACATTAAAAATGGCATATTTTACTTCAATCATATGTATTTACATTCTCTTTAAAAATCTGTTAGCTGAACTAGTCCAGCTGTTTAAAAATTTAAGGAAACTTCTGTTTCTTTTGTTGTTGTTGTTCTGTGTGTGTGTGTGTGTGTGTGTGTGTGTGTCTTTTGAGATAGGGTTCCATTATGCAGTACAAGCTGGCCTTGAACTCACTTTGTAGCCCAGGCTGGCCTGGAACTTAAAGTGATCCTCTTGCTTCTGCCTCCTGAGAGCTGGGATTACAGACATGCAGCACCACATCTGGCAGAAAGTTTTGTTTCTTACTTTAAAGTTATTTAAGACTATTTTAGTATACAATTTGATTTCCTTAGAAATCTCTGTGCTTTCTAGTATTCAAGTAGTGGTCCTTAGATTGTATAGATTGATGGCAGCCTTTTGAATTTACTCAAAGTTTGATTGGGATATGTGGTCAGATGAAAAGTGATTTTTTTAGGTCTAAGTTTATCGCCAATGAGAAACTATATAAAAAAGAAAAATGTTTTTGAGTGTTTAGAATGTATTGTATAGTTGCCTGGTAAATATAGTTATAAATATTTTATGAGTAATAAAATAATAAGAGACATATATGGAAATACAGGTGCTTAGCTCACAAATTACCAAACTGAAATGAGAAAATATATTTATTTTGGTATCTTTACCTCATTTCCATAAGGAATGTGAGACTGGAAAGTCGCCAGATTTTAATTCTCCTCTCTTTGAATATTTTAGTGTCATTAAATGGGCATAACCACTTTCAAGATTATGATGGAAATGATGGGATGATGTAATGACTTTGGAGCGAGTTTTGTCCTGTCTCAGGAGAACTTGTAATTGTATTGTGTTTATGGAAGAAGATGAAGGAGAAGAGATGTGCAAATGGAATATCCTTTCATCTGGCTCTCTGGTTGCATCAAACCTTTTATTTTCTTTAGGGCACAAAGAGCATCTACCTGGATCTCTTATTCCATACCTAGGTGCCACGTAAATGCTTTTCATGAAGTGGAACTATTTTTAAAAAATTTATTTCTTGTCATTGTGTTTATTTCAATGTTAATTTTAGAATGAAGCCCGAAGGCTAAAGACATTGTTTTTAATAAGCTAATGCCATAGGATAATTA
Source organism: Chinchilla lanigera (assembly GCF_000276665.1). NCBI lineage: Eukaryota > Metazoa > Chordata > Mammalia > Rodentia > Chinchillidae > Chinchilla > Chinchilla lanigera. Next base: position 23,823,247 of record NW_004955415.1, read on the forward strand.
CTGAGAAAACATTGGTGCAGGGAGTGGATGGGTAGTAAAGTAGTGTGAGACCAATTCTACAACTGTAGGTTGAGAAATTTTTGTTGTTATTTTTGTAAGTCTGAAGCCAGTTTAGCTTATCGGTATGATTACATGATGGCTCTCTTCCTTGCCGTACTTGCGATGTTTGGCAAGACAGAATGAAAAGAACTCCAGGTCTTAACTATTTGCTAGGGAACTTCTTTTTCTTAGAGCAGAGGATTTACTTGGTTATCAAGGAAGTTTGTTTGTATAGTGAGGTGGAAGAGAAGTATTTTAAAAATAAGGACAGTATAGGTTAAATATAATAAAATATATAGATAAAAATCTTCTGGAAAAAATAATCTTTCCTGGTCTGGCTAGTATTTATTGCCTTTTTGGATCTTTTTAGTGCTGAAAATGACTTTCAATGCCTTCATTAGAGATAATCTAAAATATTTCTTTAGTTCAATGAGTAAGTTCTGAAAGATATTTTAACTCATAAAATTCAACTAGTTAACTTCAAGCCACACTCTTGGAATGTTTAATCACTATATTGAGTCAAACACTATAAAAAAGGACAACTCCAATGACTACAAGTAGTTTTTAGATTTTTCACTATAAATATCCTCATATACGTTATGCAAGTTGCCCACACTAAAAAAGTTATAACCTGTTTGTTGTAATTATCTCCCCTGGGATGCAGTGCTCCCATAGTCATGGAGTACAGTAACATTTCGTTCTGTGTAGTGCACAATATTCACAGATCCTCTAAACTAACTGTTCCAAGCACAGACTACACAATACAGTAAAGAATTAGTTTCTTTCAACTTATTTATTATTTAAGGCATATAGTCTGAGGGAAAAAGAATGAAGATTTTAGTTGGATTTGTAATGAGATGGAGAGTTAATGATATAGGGAAATACAGAAAGTCCCATCCAGTTGGCAGAAATTCTTGGGGAGGCCAAAAGAGGGAGATTGCAGAGGCAAAAATGAAATGAAAATGCATTGACAGGGACAAGGATATCTATGAAGGCACATGCGCTGTGATTATTAGCTACTTTAAACAGACAGCCTCCCCCACAAAAAGTAGGATATATTTAAAGAAAAATTAAATTTAAGGGGAAACTTGAGAGTGACTTTTAGAAATTCATACCAAGCCAGTTGTCCTTTGTTTTTCATTCCATGTGGAAGCATTCTCAATCTGTCATCTGAAGAGAAAGAGCATTGAATTCTTAGAATGAGGGAGTTCCTACTGTCAGGAGAATAAGGAGCTATGGTGTGTGGATAATAACAGGGAGTTGAAAATGAGAGATGAGATGAATCTATAGACTATAGCAGGGAGAGGGACCATGTTAGGCTAAACAAATGAAAGAAGTACTGACTAGGAAAAATGGAGGGAGGAAGAAATAAAATCATTCAATAAGAATTCTAATTGCTTCTACATTTGAAAATGAGTAGAGACCTATAAATTAAGTCTTGCTGCCCAGAAGCTACAAAATCTCTCAGAAGTCATTTTTTTCTGGTGGATAAAGCAGAGGGCAGGAATTCTAGTCACTGGGGTCTGTTACTGTCTGTTTCATGGATATACACGTAGTTGGCCCAAGAAGAGACTCTTATCTGAAATCAAGTTTATCTGCCTGGGCCTCACTTTATACAGTTCTAGAGGTGAAAGATCAAAGTTAAAGAAGATCATCTTTGAGGGGAAGTGGCTTTCTTAATTCACGTTTACTTTCAGATTTTTTTGGTCTTGGTTGCATAGTAAAACTGTGCAGAGAACCAGAGCGCTGAATTATTGTGCCATCTGTATACCTGACATCATGCACAAATAACAGCAGATGATGGAATTTCACCTAAGGTCTGATTGTGCACGCGGAAACTTCACAGACTTCAAATGCCTGCTTTTATCTTATACATCGAGAAGCCCATTCAAACATTCAGGACTCTGCCAACTTGGCAAGGAGAGTTGGCAAGCTTCCCACTCTGGGTTTCTTTTAGTTTGAAGGTTTTGAAGTGGATCTGAGTCTGGTGAGTGAGGCTGTGATAAATGCTGTGTGGAGTCCTTGTGAGGTCTCTTATTTGTTGACTGTAAGCTTTTCATCATTTGACATGAATGAGAAACAGTCCTTCGCAGGGGTATTACCTTTTTTCTGTTTCTTTAAAGTTATCTTAGAGAATTGTCATTGACCATATGAAGCTATAAATTCTACGAACAAACGCCCTTTGACAGAGGACATTAAAGATGCATGCAAAAGTTAAAACAGGCCCTAGTTGATGAGATTTAAATTCTGTATATGGTAATTAAATACTTATATTAATACAAAAACCCTAGAGAAGCCTATGCTGCTTTTTCTTCTTTAATCTCTCTCACATTTTTCCTTAAGGCTCAAAGTAAATGAATTAAATGAATTAGGTGAGGGAAATATAACTGTGTTAAATTTCCTAACTGCATGGTACACTGATGAAAACTTTGAAAATTTGTAGTAATGTCTACAAATTGTAGGTGGGCCTCATTTTACCACGTACCCTCTTTAAAATGAAATTCCAAGCAGAATGAAGAAACTGCAGATGATTGCTGTAGAAGAATATATTAAAAACTCATTTACTCATTTACTACTAAAAGTAATACTACAGCTTATTTCAGTTGGTAGGCTTATGTTGCTTCTCTCTGAATGAAGTAATATTAAAACAGCATTTTTATGGACTGGTTATGTATTGTGCTTCCCATATATCTTTCACTGTTCCCTTGCAAGTCACTGTGAACATTGTTCTAGTACTTAAATGATAATGGGATTATTTTAAATGTGTGTTCTTCCCTTTTCTTTAAAAAATGCAAAACACTTTGCAAAATTCTGTGTGCTACTTTTGTTTTTAACTTTTATGATCTTCTTACTCAGCGTCTTTCTATGTGACTCAACTTTTATTGCCTTTCTGGTTTTCTAAAATGTTTTAGCACTCTTGATCTCAAAAGGCTTACCTTATAAAAGTACTTCTGACTCTTCTGTCACTTCTTAATCAAAAGTATGTTTCTTACCTTATTATCTTGTGAAAGACCTAAGGCCAGGGGCAAAAGAGAAGCTTTGAGTCTCTCTGAGAACTAGAATAATACAGTACATTGTAAGCTTCCCATTAGTAATATAGAATTATCACCAAGGGGCAGCTACTCAGCCAGACTATGTTCTTCGATTTCCTTTGCAGATAAATAAGAAATTCCCTATAGTGTTCACTAATTTAAGAGAAAATGATGTGTCTTTTCTAGGATTATTAGTCTTTTCCTTGTTGTTTTTCCCTACCTCTGGCTGGTTGTAGAAAAATAAGGGCATAGCAGTTCAATAGTCTAATGAGTGAAGGAATATGGATTTCTATGTTATCATGTGGAGAAAATCTGTCCAGCAATAAAACAAAATTACACTACTGCTGCAAGAGCATGAAATAAACCTCTGTTGTGTTAAATCACTAAATTTCTATATTAACACTACCTTCACTGATGCTGAGCCTGTGTGCTTGGAGGGTCTACTAATCCTCCTGACTCAACACTAGAGAAAAGATGCTGTGTATTGAAAAGCTTCCAAAATCTTATGAACGGGAGAAGACAGTTCTACCCAAAGGCCTAGTTTACAGTGAATTTCTTCCACAGCTTCCACAAATTGGTGACTATAAAACATATAATAGCCTTCTGCTAGGACTTCCACTTTAGGTTTCTGACTTCTTAAGAAATAGTATATACTTAATGAACATAATATATCTTAAAATAAATTCAGGCATGAGAAGATGTTCTTATTTCACTTAAAAATATTCTAGATGAGGAGGCAATGATTGAACAATTATGAGTAGGCTCCTATTGAATTATAACTAATGAAAACACTAGAAGAAAAGTTATCAAAAAGAAAAAGGTGGAACAAGATTGTTTAAGAAACATTCAGAAGTATTCTGGAATTTTAAAAAACCCCAAAACTGCAAGATTCTATAGATGGACTGAAAAAGCTAATAATTTTGCTTATCGTGCAGAACTTATGGCACAGAAAGTCAAGTAAAAGACGTATCTCATGACAGAGTGCAGAAATAGAAATAAAGTTCACTTAAATGTAAAAATGACTCTGAAAAACTGTGAGAATTATATAGAGAGATATCAGCAATCCCACTACTGGGTACATATGCAAAACAATTAAAATACCACATCAAGGAGATATCTACACACACAGGTTATTGTCAACATTATTCACAGTAGCAAACATATAGAAACAACCTGAGTATCTATGAACAAATGAAAGGGTACAGAAAATATGCAATATATATCATTCAAAGGAGCAATTCCTGGCATTTCTGACAACATTGCATGAATCTGGAGAATATTATGTTAAGTGAAATAAGTAAGATACAGAAAGACTAATACCATGTGGTCTCATTTACACGTGGAATCCAAAAAAGTAAATTTTATGGAAACAGAGAATATAAAGGTGAGACTGCAAGGGTAAAGGGGGATGTTGACTGAATGGTAAAAAGTTTCAGTTAGAATAGAAGAATAAGTTTTAGTGGTATAATGTGTGATATGTTGACTACAGTTAATAATAATGTATTATATATTTCAAAATTGCTATAAGAGGACCCTTTTCAATGAGAAGCAGGAAGTCGTGGCACATGCCTGTAATCCACTTGGAAGGCTGAGACAGCAGGATCACCGCAAGTTGGAGGCCAACCTGAGCTAGATCATGGATTCAAGGCCATCCTGAACTACATAGTGAGACCTTGTCTCAAAAAAAAAAAAAAAAAGAAGTGAAGGAAGATGCTCATGCCACTACCAAATAAAAACGAAAGGCTTTGAAGTCCCAGAAGGCATTCTCAAAAATGTTCACAACCACAAAAGGAAGAAGAAAAAGAAAAGGAGGAGGAGAAAGACAGGAAGAGGGAAAGGAACAGGAGATGTATGTGACCTTGTTTGGAGAACAACTTTACTGCAAATGTAAAAAAAGGAGTTTAAGATGAGATCATCCTCGATTTGGGTGGACCTAAAAGCAGAGGTAGATCTGAAACACAAAAACATACAGGAGAGGAGACATATGAAGACAAACACAGGTTGAACTCAAGCAGCCCCAAGCAAGAGGTACTTGGAGTCACCAGACACTGGAATAGGCAAGGACGGATTGTCGCCTACTGCCTTCTGAGAGGCACAGGCCTGCTGACACCTGAGTTTGGACCTCTGTCTTTCAGAACCATGACAGAACGTGTTTCTATTGTTTTAGGCCACTAGATTTTGATAATTGCTTATGGAAGCTCAAGGAAACCAAGCTAGCAGGTATTTTTATTGGTGGTAGTAATGATAATGGGGAAATGACTTTTTTGTGTGTATGGTATTAGAATTTAACAAGTTCTGATAGCTGAGATAGGTGTATTGCTGATGTCTGTGATTTATTGAAAGGAACAGTCAATGCTTAAAATTTTCTTTTGTCTTGATCAATTTTGAACGCTTGAATCTGGTAAGAATTACTGATCTGAAAACTACAGTATGCAGTATAAGAACCATTGTTGAACTCCTACTGTCTTGTATGGTGAAGCTCTGCATCATTTCCAATTTTTTTTTTATTACTTGTTACTGTCTTTGATTGTTTGATCAATCTTATGTTCTTACATCTGGTGGGCTGAGCAACTTTGTTGAAGATAACAGTGTGTAAGGTAGCAACCATTGTTAATTGCTATCATTTGCTTTGAGGTCATGTATCGTTTCTGTGTTGTTTTGATTTTGTCTTCATTGTTGTTTTGTTAGTTTTTTTGGTTTTAAAATAAAAAACAATTTAACAAGTCCTGGCGTGTTTAATCATCAGAACCAAGTGGTGATCTGAATAACTCATAGATACTAAATAACATGCCCCAGCTAAAGCCATTGCTTCCCTAGGAGCTAGGACAGAGAGCTATCAATACAAGGAGGCCATTGCTGTGAGGGAGAGATAAAGAAGCTCTCTTACACCTTTAAGAAGTAACAGGTTCTGGTGGAGAATAGTCTCCCTGCTCCACTTTTCCTCCTGTAAAGTGGGCCCTTATAAAAGCTACACATCACTTTCCTCATTAATAATTTCTGTCAGTATTGTACATTATCTATGCAGACAATTTCCATGAGTGTTTGTTGTTTGCTTTCTTTACCATGTGGTGATTTCAATTGTGCTTACTATAGAGTCATTTATTGCTTTACCTAGTACCTGCTGAGGTACTGACTTTTGCATTGTGCTAAAGGACACTAGTATGATGATTTCAGAATCTAGGTTTTTAAGAAGCATAGCTTTCACATTTTGTGCATAAAACAATTTTGCTATAACTAATTTTTTAGTTTGAAATGCTTAACCTTTTAGTTTAAAGGTAACATTTGTGCAATATTAAAAACTATTACTTACTAGTATTATATAAGTGCCTATAATGGGTTATTGATATATTTATAATCATTCAAGTCATTTGATATTTGAGCAAATTGATTTTCACTGGTAAGCTTTGCTTTTTATTGTTTCTAGGCCTTTTTCTTTTTTCTTTTTTCTCTTCATCTCCTTCCTCTTCTTTTGGTTCTTCTTAGTCTTCCTCTTCTTCTTCCCTTTCCTTTTCCTCTTCCTCCTCCTGTTCTCCTCTTCTTCCTTTTTCCTTCTCCTCCTCTTCTTCTCCTTCTTCTAATTAAGACAGAGAATGATTAGGAGTGTTGCCTTGGACACCTATTGCTCAAATATATGCCACTGGCAATTTCTTAGAATATCATTCACTTCATTTCTATCTAAATTTATTGCATATGCTGTTCAGAATACTGGATTATTAATGTGGACTTAAAGTTTCAGGTCTAGTGTGTATATTGATTAGAGATTACTGACACATCTGCTGAGCTTTTGGTGTCTTGCTCTTTCTTCAGGTTTGTGTGAATGGCTAAAAAACTCATCTTTAGCCTTATTAAACACAATTTATGCTAGGGCCACTGTTTTGGATTAAGCTTCTGCGTTATGCACAAAGCTCCTGCACTATGCCCAACAGGCCAGACCAAGACAGAATGGAGTCACCCTTGCTAGGGTGTCACATAAACTAATATTTAAGGTCGGCCAGGTTTTTTTTTTTAAAGAAAGAAATGACAGTAGCCAGTCAGAAGGGGCACAGTCTAACTAAATAGGCATGGGAAGGAAGTCTCTTTTACACTAGCCCTATAAGCAAATTAACTTGGATAAGACCAATCTGACTTTTGTTCCCTACTTCTGTTTTTGTCAGCCCTTTTCTCCCTATAATGTTAACTCTTCTCCTTACCTTTGGAGCTCCTTCTGTTTTGTGGACAGAATGCTGTTCACTTCATGAATCGCTAACCAAAGCCAATTCGGTCTTTAAAACTAAATTTATTAAAATTTTTTCTTTGATCATCTATAAAAAGTATGTAGCCACATGATCTATGATTATATATTTTAAATCATTTCTTGATTATTATCACAACTTTATAAGAAAACAACTGCTAATTTTAGCTTTTAGTGGATTAGGTAGTAAATCATTAAATCTTGGAAAATAAAAAATAGAGAATGGAAAGTGTAGAAAAATAACAAAATTGTATTCATACCTGATTCCAGATGATATTATACCAAGTGATACTATAATATCCTCTTTTTATCTTTTACCATTTGTATGGTCAGTATATGATTTAAACTTCTCATATCTTGTTTTATACCTCTTTAATCACTCACATTCAAAAAATATTTTCACTGGGAGCCCTATGATCATGTTATGCCTAATTTATAAATAAAGATTTTCAGTTGTCTTCTTTCCTGTATTTGGACATTCATTCTTTTGATGTAGTTTAACTTTTCACCATATATGGATCAAAGTAGCTATAAATAATAGAACTATGTTTAACTTGTCAAATTTTCCATGTACCAATTTGATGACTAACCCCCTTACTATTAATTCTCTCATTGCACAAGAGATGCTTTTGTTACAATGCTTGCCACTTACTTTCAAACAAATACCAGTTGAAAAGAGCAGAAAATTTTAAAAACAGTTATATTTCTTAAGGACAGCTAGATGAGAAAACCCAGAAAGTGCAGTGTTTTTGGATCAGAGCACTGCTTTATTCTGAAAAATAAGTTTATTCTCACAGTGAGGGTTGAGCAAAGAAGTAGATGGTAGAGAACAGATGGGGAATGCAGGTAGCTTATCATGTCTGCTCGTGTTTTAATTTTTATTATTTGACTTTAGTTTTGTTTTTCAAATATGTTAAATTTTATAAATGGTAGATACACTGATGTTCAAATGAAAATACATATTAGATTTTCACTTTGGGTTTATCCATTCTCTTATTTTCCTCATTTGATATAAAACAACTTAACTATAGGAAAAATCTCTACTTAGTAACACATATTTTATATGACTGGACAACTGACAAATAATTTTGTTTATCCAGAATATCTTCAAACACATAAAAATCTTACAAGGGTTTATTTCATGTCTATTTTTTCAATATTTGTTGAGTACATATTTTGTGGTATTCTTTCATAGTATGAAAACATTAAAGTAATTCCTTTACTCTCAGTGAGGCTAAAGTTAACAGAAAGGTAGGAGTGATTTTGGACAGAAAAATACAAGGTAATTACTAAATACAACTGTTATAAATATTGTCATTCTTCAAAACAGAACTAGGGACAGTAGAAAGTTGAAAAGAGAAGTTTTGACTTATCAGGAAGTACTTGATAATAACCAAAGCAAGAAAAGAATTAGAATGAATCTCCTCTGGGAGCTGCTGATCACTTTTTAGAAATTTTTTTTTAATCTTTTCATTTTAAAGAGAAAAAATAACAAAATAACAGCAGCATAGACAAAAACAAAACAACACAAAAACAATAAAAATTTAAGCAGAATATGTAATTTTACCTCACAGAACATCTACGTTGATTTGGAAGATTGAAAGTACCACTAAATCCTTCATTATTTAAAATTAAGTTGTTGTGCTCTTGCTTCCTTAGGCATCTAAGGGTTGTTTTCTTATCCTGGAAGAAGTCCTGCCAAGGACTTGGATATTGCTTTTGTTAGATGTCTATGAAGCTGCTGTTCAATAATCACCAAGATTTTAAATAAATAGTGAAGAAGAAGAAGAAGAAGAAGAAGAAGAAGAAGAAGAAGAAGAAGAAGAAGGAGGAGGAGGAGGAGGAGGAGGAGGAGGAGGAGGAGGAGAAAGAAGAACAAGGAGGAGAAGGAGAATGAATGCCAAGTGAATTAGGCACCAAAGTCTTCTTAGCATCTACCCTTAGCTGCTGTAATGGTACCAATACCCTCACTTTCCTTGACTTGGATGGTCACAGTGAGGTGATGCTGAAATATCTTAAGCATGAAGTACTGACTTTGTCACATTGTATACTAAGAAGATATTCTAGAATTGAATTTGTGGAAGACTTCATTAATTCCTCAAGTGTATCTATAGATTAGAAGTAATAATGGCAGTACTTCACTTTGTTTATAGTGCTTACTTATCAGGACTTACAAAATAGTATCAATTGGATGAAAGTAGCCCTTTCAGTATTGGATGGATATGTGTCATGTTTGACCAAAAAAGAAGAAGAAAAATCTAAGGCATAATAAATTTAGAAGTATGACCTTTTGAACTGTTTGTGATTGGGATAAATCTACAGTTCCAGAGAGTTGTCACAAAGAACTTTCTCATGCTTGATATCTATCAACTTATTTCTTCTAGGCAACATGAACTTGGTGATTGATATTTTATATAAAACAATTATTGCTATAAACATGGGTGCACATATATTGCTGTGATATGGTTTTCAGTTCTTCTTGGAAAATACCCAGAAGGGGAATAGTAGGGTTGAATGGGACCTCTAGACCTAGTTTATTGAGGAATCTCCAAACTCCAGTGGTTGTACCAGTCTGCACTCCCACCATCAGTGGGGAAGTGTTCCTTTTTCTCCACAGCCCCACCAACATTTGTTATTGGTCAATTTCTTAATGATAGCCATTCTTCCTGGGGTGAGATGGACTCTCAGTGTTGTTTTAATTTGCATTTCATGAATGACTAATGATGTTGAACATTTTCTCGTATATATGTTTGCCATTTGTATTTCTTTGTCTGAGAAGTGTGTGTTCATCTCAGATGCCCATTTTTGTATCGGGCCTTTGAATTTTTGAGGGCTGATGTTTTTAAATTCTTTATATGTGCTAAATAGGAGTCCTTTGTCTGAGGGACAGTTAGCTAGAATTTTTTCCCAATTAAATTGTGGAAGCAACTCAAATGCCCATCTACTGAGGAATGAATAAAAATTGTGGTATTTTTAGATAACAGAATATTACTCAGCTATAAAGAAAGATAAACTCGAGGCTTTTACAGGTAAATGGACACAACTAGAGACCATACTCATAAGTGAAATAAATCAGACCTGCATGTGTGAACAACATATTGTCTCACTAGTGTAAGAACCTGAAAGAGTGAATAAAAATTAAGAGGTACAATAGATAATGGGAAACAAAGGGAAACTGCTCAAAAGTAAAGAGCAACTGGGATGAGGGGTAAGAGAAAAGAAAGATGGGGAAAATGATGTATGTATGTATACACAGGATAGCTAAGAGAGTCATACTGCTGACTTTTATTGTTCTATTGAAAGGAACAGTTAATGTTTAACTGTTTGATCAGTCTTACATGTCTATATTTTTTTACCTGAGTAACCAATTTGAAGATATCAATGTGTAATACAACAACCATTGTTAATTTCCTATTACCTTGTCTGAAATTCACCATTGTTTGTATTGTGTTATTTTGTAAATGTATGTGTTTGTTATTATGTTTTCATCCTTTTATCTTTAAAATAAAGTGAGAAAAAATAAAACAATTGTTACCGAACTTCATAAAAATTCATTTCCTTTAACATTAATGGAATATAATTAATCAATTCTTTTGGTTTTTTATATCTCTCATGGAAGATTACATGAGTGTACAAAAATGAAATTTCATAGTATGAAGAAAAGAGAATTGAACTTAGGTTTGTATTGTGCTGGTGTAAACATAAAGTGTGGCACGTAAGGATTGAGATTTTAGAGAAGCTGTGAAATATTTGACAATTATTTGTTTTTCCCTATAAAATGTTTTTAAAGTACCTTTAAATAACTAGTAAAATAGTTAAATGCAGTATATCTTTATCAGCAAAATAAAAATATATTCTTTTAGACATCAAACAAAATATAACTTAATTGATATTAACCTCCATTAGTAACTATAGTACATATATGCATATGTGTACACATGTATGAATTGCCACATTTTTTATATTTGTTCTTCTTTTGACTGAAGGCTGATATTGTTAGAGAACAGATCTATTTGTAAAACCTTATTGGGAACATTCAACTTGGCAAAAGGAGCTGGTGTCCATCTGCAGCAAATCAAGATGTACATCTGACTACGCTGGGGCTTCGTGCCAGTGCCTGCCTCACCATGTGCAGTTTTTAACTGAATTTTGTCAAAATTCTCAGTCAGATAATAATTACTGTTGCAGACATTTTGTGTTTCTTTTTATGTAAGTATCCATTGTATGATTGTAGGTCTAGTCAGAAAGGGTCAGTGTGTCTTCTTAGCCATGACATTAGCTTAGAGTTCCCTTGACACACAGATCTTCTCCCTCTATCCTTGTCCTCCATTTACCATGAACTGTTATTTCATCTAGGGATTGGTCACAGGAGAGGAATTGGGAAATGCTCCTCCACTCTACAAGGGAGACTCCATGAGTAACTGTCCTATTTGTGTGGCATTATGTGGTGCTCTAGTATGGATTTTCAGTTCTTCCAAAAGTAAAACCTGAGACAATGACTTTGTTTTGATCATTTCTTTGATTGGTAATTCAGGGATGAGGGACAACAGAGTGATGCAGCCGAAAAAAAAGTATTTTAATGAGCAGATAAAGATAAGGGTAACCAGATGGAAACCCTGCTAATGATTTTGCATAAATGGCCTTGGAATTGCCTCTCCCTAGGGACAGGCAAGGTGGATGTTTATCCACTGACCCTATCCTTCATTGGTTGATAGTTGCCCTGGAAGGTGTTAAATCTATGACACTTCCTTTCTTCTCTTAAATAGGGGATGAGTAGTTGGAAAAGATGAGATACACAGATGCTTTGGGGTAGGAAGCTTTCAGCATGTACAACTTGATGTGCCCAGGTGAACTCAGGTGAGGAAAGGGGTTATGAAGGTGTCAGCAAGGGATGTCTCTTCAGCTTCAGGGACTAGATAACGTGCAGGTATCAACTTCTGTTTTCTCTAGCTTACCCACTTGCTTCAAACCAAGAGAAAAAGTTGGAAACTGCACTAGTGGCTCATCTTGCTAACTTTCCTGTATAGCCTGAAGGTAGACAATTCTCATAATTTTCTCATTTTGAACAATCTTTCTTAGAAGGTAGACAGCTGACCCCCTCAGAAATATCATTAGCTCCTCACTAGTTCTTTATTATCAGTTGTTTTTTTTTTTTTTGCTTATTCTTAGCAGAGAATTTTGCTAGTTGTCAAAATGATCTCATAGTGTCATCTGATCAGTTTATGTAGCAGCAATATTAGGAGTAGTAACTGCATATTTTCCTGAGTGCTTACCATTCCCGACACTATTCAGATAATCAGACTGACATGTGCAGGAGATACTGTAATTACCCCATGTGGCAAATGTGGAAAGAAATTGAGGGAGAGGGTAGTTATTTGCCCAAGCTATTTGCTCAAGCTTGCTAGAAGTGGAGCTTACTGTCTGAGTAAACTGTCTAGATCTCTTTGTACGCTACAGGAGACCCACCTTTTCTCATGGTACTCAACTTGCCAGCCGGACATGGCTAGAGCATCACTGATCCCTATTCCCTAAAGTCTGTGAATCAGAGTCTGGGGATGGACACTTACTTGTTAAAAGTCTTTCAGCTTTTACATTTCCTGTTTTAAGTCCATTCTCAATACAGCATCCAACATTATATTTAAAATGCATAAATCAGTTCACACTAACCACCTCTACCTAACACCCTCAAATGAAGTCCTTGCACTTACAGCAACTCTGCAATTTACTTACCCACCTTTGAGCCTCCTTTTGCCTGCCTCCTAGTCCTCACCTCCCACCTGTCTACCCACAGCTCTCTCAGCTCCAGTTGTACTGACCTTTCTGTTTTAGGAATCTATCAAGCTGTTAGAAACCTTAAGACATGATTATTTGCAATGCCTCCTTCCTACATCCGTACCTCACTGGCCCCTTGTTATCATTTGGAGATCAGTTCAGGAGCTCCTTCCTCATCTAGTTCTCTGAGGCCCACTTCTCCCAATCTCAGCCCAGGCATCTTATTTTCTTCCCCTCTCTGTTCTCTTCATAGCATATATGACAGTCTGAAAACTTATTTCATCTGATTTTAAACCTACATGTTTGCTATGTCTTCCCCTGCTTCCTGTAACCTACTCTCAAGCTGTAAGCACTACAAGAGTCAAGACTTTGTGTATCTTGTTTTGGTGCTGTAGCCTAGTTTCTGGAACTTCCTAGCACTAACTACTCAGTGAATATTTGATGTATAACTGGCTAACTTATGAATAAACAATTCATTAGAGATTCAATTACTTTATCTTAACTTAGATAGATTTGACAATATTGAAATCAAGTCATTTTCCTGGTTAGCTCATACAACTGTTCAAAACTATTTAAGAGTCATTATGTGTAATATTTTCAGCCAAAAATATTTTACCTCTCCAAAATCTCATTATTTTCTTTTATCTAGGAAGAAGAGAAGGCATAACTGTTGTTTGCAGAGGGAAGTACCCATATGCATACACAGGTGGACACCTCTTTTAACTCTGCACACCAAGATTAGATAATCAGACACAGAACTTTAGAAATACCCTCTTCTGCCATGTCTACTTCACTCCTGCTTTCCACAGTGAATGGGAGAAGTAGAAGCGGGTGGAAGCTGGTGGTGGGAGAACAGAGAGTTCAGGCGAGTGAGGAAGGACCTGCATGAACATGGTTTGATCCCATCACCTCAGGAAGGAGGCGATAGGAAGGCCTAAACAACCAGCAGTAGGTACTCTTATTAATGAGCTCTGCACAGGTAAATATATCAGCATTCACAGCACTAGGATAGTACATAAAACATTTTCTCAAAAAAAGGTAATTGTGTTTAGTTGTTCTAATGAATAAGTTTTTTAAAAGAATTAACAAGCTACATCAAGCTTAAGTACCATATAGCATGCCCACTCCTCTGTAGTACCAGGCCATGAACTTAGGGTTCTCAGGGCCTTCACACTGAGCTATAGCCCCAGCCCTTTGAAAAAATTTTTATTGAGACGAGGTCTTTGTAAGTTATCCAGACTGGGCTTGAACTTTGAAATTTCCTTCCTGAGCCTCTCTGAGTGCTAGAATTACAAGTATATACCACCACCACACTTGGTGAAAATTTCTATTTTTGATGAGCATTGGGAACTGAAAAATAATGCTACTGTTGTATTGATAGTTTACTTAGATTTCTTTCAGAGAAATTAGGAACTTGAGCTTTGCTTTTGTATTCAAACAAAGAAAATAAGTTCTGATAAGGGTATGAATCACATTTATTTCCCATTTTGTAATGTAATGGAGAGGTCATACTGGGAGGAATGTATTAATGCAGTGGCAGGTGTGACCAGTTTCTGGACGCTAAGCCAATCTGCTTCACGTGTAAACATGTTGGGTCTCTTTTAACAATGAAGATAATTTTGCCATTTTTTTCCTTGTCCTAAATTCATAGAGAATTATAATTTCATTTCCATTTTCTGTAATATTATAGTCACATATTTTAAAAGATATTATGGCAATGTCCTTAAATAATAACATTTTTTTTTTTTTTTTTGGTTTTTCTCCGGTACCGGGAACCGAACTCACGACCTTGCGCTTGTCAGGCAGGCGCTTTGCCGCTGAGCTAAATCCCCAGCCCCAATAACATTGTTATAGATTTAGTACTTGCCAGAGTTTAATGCAGACTCTCCAACGAGACTGGGTGTGTTCAGGATGCTATGGCCGTAGATGCAGACTTTCAAAAGATTCCCAATTTATTAAGTATGGAACTTTAAAACAAAAAATGATGGGATAACACCTTTGTGTTGCCTTTGTTTGCATTCAGGAGATTTTCAAATTTATCATGTCTGTGAATTTGGTTGCATGTATTACACCAGATGGTTTTTTACCACATGAGCAATTAATATAATTGGAGACTATGATGTGTTTACGTCAAGACAAGAAACAGTACATGCTTCAATGTGGTGACTTTGCAGGAAGTCCAACATATTTCACGACGCTCTTCCAACATCTTTCCCTACACTTTCTTTTCTATTTTTATATTAAACAGAAAAAGGAGATTCACAAAGGTGCTTGGAGACTGACAGGTTCCTTTAGAATGTGGTATATTTCTAATTTCCATATACTGCCTTCAAGTGGAATGGCCCTGTGAGCACAATTACTTTCAGTCTTGACAGGTGTGAAAAGGCAAATTCTGCCACTCTCTGATTGAAATGTTATACTGGCTTTTCTGAAACTGGCATGATGGGTGACAAAAGACAGAAATGTTGCTGGGTCAGGTGAAGTTGTTGCCATAATCCCTTTTGCCTATTTTGAGCTCCTGAGCAAGAAAATCCTATGTCAAGGTACATTAGCACCACCTGCTATCAGCACCTCTAAAAGGCTTGGCAACAGGCAGGTTCTTTAACTTTCATAACAGTGCTCTCCATTGAAGGTAGCGCAAGGGAAGAAAATCAGGTGCAATCTCTGAAGACTTTAATAAGCTCATGTTATCATTCTTCATCTAGACTTCATTTTCCTGCACGAAAATGGTCCTCTGACTATACCTAATTAGTCTAATTTTACTTTTCCCAACAATGTGTAGTGCTTATGAATTTTGTTGGTAGGGAATACCTTTCTTCATGGAATGAATGCATTCCACAGAAAGTGCACACCAAAAGTTGTAAATTATATTACATCTTAGTACAACACTGACCTTTCAGAAAATAAGCCTGTAATAAACCCCTGCTAGACTCACATGTCCTCAAAGCCTAAATAACATATTTGTTCTTTCAAATTGGATTTGTATATACTTTATGTAAGACTGAGTACTCTTAAAGCAGTGCACACAGATATTAATTTGCATTTGGCAGCATACTTTTCTGAGATATATTTAATGTTTTTCCATACCGTCTGGTGGGTTCTTTCTGTAGTTCTCACTTGTCCAGCATCATCTTAAGGATTTCTCTCATGCTTTTTTCTACATTTGCGCAGATATCATATTCTCAGCGAAGTTTTCCACCTTTTTGTAATCCCCTCAGTCTTACCCTACTTTACTTTTCTCCTATCACTTATAATCACAGGCATATTATTTACTTACTATTTATCCTTCCTCAGCTCCATTCTCATGAGACCAAGAATTTTTATTTTATTTATTGTTATCTCGCCAGACCTAGCATAGTGTTTCTGATGTATACACAATATGTAGTACCTATTTATTGAATGAATGAATGAACAAAATGGTGAGCTTGAGTGGATATGGTGTCTACAAAACCCTTGATATTATTTTCCTCACTTTGTGGCAATGTGTATGGATATATTTCCTAGGGAGAATGAGATGTATTATCATTTACTTTTGTTTTATGTCAATCATATATGTTAGAAATTTAATAAAATATGTTATATAATCTAAGTGCTCAGGTACCAATGTTTTTAGAAATAGATCCTTAAAATCATATGAACTTGGAATTCAAGTGATGACATACAGTCGTGTCAAATCCTAATAATGTATACTATCACCCGGCCCCACAAGTTATGAAATAGCATAAAACTACACGGGAGGGAATACAAACTGGGGTACTTTACATGCTCACTTTGACACAACAACATACATTTAAAATTGGTAATTTAATTAACATTTTAGAAACTCAGTACATGGTACAGAAATATGTGGATTTCCAAACTTCCTTAAATAATCTGAAGGTTTGGCAAAGCTGGGCACGTATTCCTGCATGGTATCCATTAGATGGAACTGATTGCTAATGTGTTCACCAAGGTTTCCACCACCTCCTTTTGTATTTTACTTACTCCACTGCTGAATTTATCTTATCAGTGTTACACCAGTGACATTTGGTATAACATCTCTGTTCTAAACCAAGTTAATCCTTGGCATTAGTTCACAGGTTTCTCTTTCTTTAGTTGCTAGGATAGATTTGAAAAAGAATTATCAAGGTTAAGAAAATAATGCATCCTTTGTTTTACTTTAAATAGTTCTAAATATTTTGGATTAAAAAGGAAAGTGAGTTTCTAACAAGGTTTTATTCTTTTCCTCAAAGTAGTCTGCAACACAGTGTTTTATATATTGAGAAGTTTGATGTTTGTAAGATAAACTTTTGTTTAAATTCAGTGCATGAACATTTAGAATTTGTGCATCTCATTTCATGCAAATTTTACAAAAAATGAAAGCAAACACTGAACTAATTAATCTAGACATGAAGAAATATTTAGGGAGCCTATACCTATATTTGATAATCACTTTGAAGAGCACCAAAAACAGATGAATTAATGAATTATTAGAAGGATGGATAGAGGAATAGGTATGTGATAAAAGAAGACTAGTTAAAAGATGTCGATATAGGATTCAAATTATGAGTAATAAAATGTTTGGGAGAATAATCTGCAACTAAACATGCTACATTTTATACTGTTTCTGCTTTTGGAAATTTCTTTTTTTCAAGTAAAATTTTGCATAATGAACTAGTAAAATAGAAAACTATTATAAAACTCATATTCTGCTTCTTGAAGACCAGTTTTAAAGTTTTTCCATATTAAAAAATTTAAAAATTTGAAATGTTAAAATATTTACTTTAATTTTCCATATAAAACTGTCCCCTTTGTACATCACTTTCTTTTTTCCTCTACCTATTTTCATATCTCAAATAGTATTCTCTGATTTTCTTAACTTTCAAAACTTTTAATCTCTTATATATGGAGTATAAATTAATATTAACTTATTACAAGTTCATGCTACACTTTTTCAGGTGAAGCCATTTAGTAATTTTGTTAATAATTGGTATTTGGCATAATTAAAGGTCTTATTTTTCTTTGACAGACTGTTTTTCCTATACACTAGAGACTTTTATTTTATAGCTATAAATAGGTTTTAGGACTATTAAAAGTAATTTAACTGTAAATATTTTAAAACTTAGAATGTTGTAGACAATGCTTAAACTCCCAACCCCAAGCACCAGTCAATACCTTTTGATTAAAGGATTTGTGTCATAAACGGAAACCTTTGGCTTGCTAATAGAGTTTGGCTAATAAATCAAGCAAAGCTGTTTCCTTTCTTTTGCAAAGGAAAGCTGCCACCTGTTCCTTGGCCCTGTTGGCAGCATTTTCAGTGGAGTATCTCTGGTAACATGGAGCTGAGTTTTCTTCCCAATCACTCTAAGTTCAGTTTAACTGTTTCCAAAATATTCTATTATTATACTGAAACACTACTTATATTACATTGTCAGACACCTTTGAAAAACAAGTCATCCTCTGTATAGATACTCCATTTTTCATCATTTGCAAGATTTCTCTTCCCTACCAAGGATATCAATCTCCTTTGCATCCACACTGAGTCTTATTGAAACCTATGCCTCCCCAAACATTTCCATATACTAAAATTTACTAGAACTCAAGTGACACAATTCAACTGATATTCACTACATTTTTATTACGCTGGCTTCTGAGAATGTAGACACGAATAAGACAAGATCACCACTTTTAAAAGTCTTCTCTGCCTGTAAAATGCTGCTGTGGCAAAAAAGAGACAGAGCCAAACGTTTAAGTGTCATTTAATCCAAGAGAATTAAAGTATCATTACATCTTCTGATGATTCTTTTTGAAAGTGCTATTAGGATCATATTGTATTCTTGGATGCTTATTACTCAGTAAATGAAATAAAGTGATTTTATTATTATCTTTTTAGAAAACAAAGGCTCACATATGACTTTTCTATTTAAATAATTTTAATTTTAGTTTTAAGGGTGGCAGTATGGTATGGTAGAATAATCAAAATGAATTTGAAATCAAACAGATGCTTGTTTTTACTTATTATGAATTAATTCGGTGATCTAGGTTCCTGCAACTGGCTGAAATAGCCCATTCATCTCTTTACTCAGCTGTAAGACACCTGTATGTGTGAAGATCAAAACATTAATAGACTTACGCTTAAAATCCTCAAATTCTTATGAGAGGAACTCAGTAAGGGATGAGCATTATCATTGTCATGATGATGATGATGACGATGATTTCCCTTTGGATTATTCGAGAATCAAATCCTAAGGCAAGAATTCTCCAAAATTCTACTGCAAATAATTGATGTAGTAGGTGATCTCAAGGAGGGATGGGGGCGAGAATGAGCAGGACAGAGAAGGGAGAAAGCCAGAAAAGACACAGTCCTGGAAAAGCGAGCTTAGTGATGGCAGGGACTTCTGAGAGTCGGTGGAGAACATACGCATTGGTTACTCCACCTGAGAGATAAGGGAGCTGGCATGTTTATTCATCAACTCCCGCCAGCCTTTAGTGAGGCTGATCTCAGGGGGACCTGTTTCCTGACATTTACAGTCTGCAATGTACAAAGTGGTCTCTGTCAGTTAGCGAAGTCCTCAGGCAATGAGACGCGAGTGTTAACGGTTGCTAGCTGGCATGGCTGCCTGAAATGATCGGAGCTGAGGGCACGTGGACAAAGCACCAATATCTGAGCATAAGATGAGAACATTTGATGAAGGTGGGGACATTATGTTATCTATATTTCAAATGAAATGTAAGCTAGATAATTAAGCGCAGGGAGACGCCTCCCTGGGAAAAAGGGCTCTGAAGTCTTCAGCTTTCCCGGCATGTAATTTATACCGCAAGTTTTAAATTATTTTAGTTAAGGTCAAGGAATCATTTTATTAGATAGAAGTGTTTTGCCTGGAACTATGGCAAATTTGGTGCATCGGCAGCTGCTCCAGGATCTGGATAGCAGGTGTTCATCACTCTGAACTCGCCCCTTAATGCAAGATCCACTTCTCAGCCAGCAACTCTCAGGATGTCTTAATA
The DNA here is from genome assembly GCF_000276665.1 of Chinchilla lanigera. Taxonomy (NCBI): domain Eukaryota; kingdom Metazoa; phylum Chordata; class Mammalia; order Rodentia; family Chinchillidae; genus Chinchilla; species Chinchilla lanigera. The sequence continues at coordinate 23,843,308 of NW_004955415.1, forward strand.
GTTATGATGCAACTATAACCCGTATCTAGAAATCAGCTTCACTACTCCCTGGCACTGTTTGAGGAGGGATCCCACCATCTTCCAATTTAATTGTGGGATGTGATTTCTAGACAAGAAAGCGAGACCTGCTTTCTGTATTTTGTTTTGTTTATACTGAATCATAGTAATTAAGTAATCATACTGGTATAAATAATAACTTTTATGAACATTAAGATAGTACATTTTGTAACATCTAAATGTTTTGTTTGTTCAAGTTCACTTTTGAGAAGTTGTAGTTGTTAGGAAAACACTATTTATTTGAAGGTATGGAAGAGGAAGATATGATACCTTTCCTAGAATTGTGTATTTCCAGATAAGTATTATCTCTGGGAAGCACTCAAGGTGTCTTATTTAATAAATCTAGGAAACTACACAACCATAAACCATCATTTACATATTTGGGTGTACAGCTGTCAATATTAATGCACATATGTATTATTTTAGTTATATGCTAGATACCTAACAATAATGGGATTACATTGACTGCTTGCTCACAATATCAAAGAAAAAAGGTAATCTCTAACCAATGTTTCTTTTGCATTTGTAAGTACATTGTATTTCTATTTTGAAAAATGGGAGCAAGTTATTAAAGGAATGAGTGTTTTAATAATAAATATATCTTAATAAGAAGGAAAATATCTTTCTGTTAATTTTAAAAGCATAAAATTCTGTCCATCTACACTGTAGAAATTAAAATCATTGAAACTCATTAAATATGGTTAAACTATGTTACAGATGGTAATATGAAATAATTGTTTTAAACTCTTATATTGATAGTATTAAGGTCAGCTGTTTCAATAGATATGACCTACTTATAGTAATAGGCATATTATTGACTACTATGTGCTTTGCCTAAATAAAATAAAGAATTCTAGGGGGAATAGGAAATAATTATTTTGTAAATGTACTTTTCTATAGTGATTAGAAAATGGGTGGTCTTTGGCTACTCTTCATAAATAGTTCTCTAAACATTTTGACTAATTGAAAGGAAAGAGGGGCTAATCTGCATCATATATTTTTACAGAGCAAGATTTAGAATTGTGGACTGATCAGAGACTATAAGACTATACATATTTCTTATTTTTATCCCTGCCCTCTCATGAGGTCCTTGTCATTCTTGTCTGGCCACCTACCTACTGTCTTAACTTTTCCCCTGACCTGGATAGTTAGTCCTTTTTTATGGTGCTGGGAAATTAATCTAGGGTCTCAGACATGCAAACAGGCATTCTACCACTGAGCTACACCCCCAACTCTTTTTATTTTATTTTGAGACAGGGTCTCACCAAGTTGCCAAGACTAACCTTGAACATGTGATCCTCCTGTCTCAGCCGCCCAAGTAGCTGGGATTACAGGTGGGTGCCCCGCTTCCCTTTTGATCCTAGTACAAATCTTTCAACTCCTTTATACTTACATTTTTCTCTCTCAGCCTTTTATTGTCCATAGGGCCATAATCATACTATTTATAACTTAGGTATTCTTTAGTGCATTGGCAGTATATGTGCATTGCTGGTATATGTTTATCCCAGCAATCACATTTACATATCTGTGGTTAGTCTCTGCACAGCATTATTTCATAGCAAGCATTCATCCAATATCTCCTTTCCTTTGTCCTCCTGTGTACTTTGCACTTCACTTCAGTAAACTTATGAAGCTGCACCATAATTGCTAACTGTTTCAGTTATTTATTACTGTTCTACAGACCACCCCAAAATGTGGTATCTTAAAACAACAGCTCATTAGTTCTCATGATTCTGTAGGTTGGCCGAACTCAGCTCCAGTGTTCTCCACCTAGATAATATAGCTGAGGTCACTCACATAGTTATATTTAGCTGAGACCTTATTTGGAGCTGTAATGTCCAAGATGGCTCCTCTTCTTCCAGTTTCCTCTATGTGGTTCTAATTGTTCTGCAGCCTACCCTGAGCCTAGCATGGTGAGTGGGCTCCAAAAGAGGAGGTGAAACCTGTCAGTCTGCTTTAGGGATAGACTAGAAGCCCCTATATCATTTCCATGGCATTCATTTGTTCAAAGCAAATCACAAGGCCAACCTATATGTAAAGTGGTGGGAATTAGACTCAGTCTCTTGGAGAAGTGTAGCAAAGTCACATTTCAAAGGGCCAGGTGTAAATAATGACATGCATTTCGAGGGCCATATTTGGAGATTATCTTCATAGTTATGTCAGACTTTTCGATTAGACATTACTTTCTCCAGGGCAAAAATTACATCTTCAGATTTTTAGAATCAGACCATTATTTTGCTCTGTTTCTCAAGTAAGCAGTTACTCCACAATCACTTTTCTTCCACCTCTAATCTAAACTCTAGTGATATAAACTCTCAGATTTATATTCAGAATACTGATCTGAACTATTTCTACTACATCTTGTCTTTTCTCATTGTATACACTTTGAGTTTTATCTTATAGATGCAAAACTATGAGATACACTTTCTTGGCTTGGGTTTCCCTAGGTGCAGATGCTAAGTCACAGGTTAGAATACGAGTAGTTTGTTGCAAAACTGATTCTGGAAAACATCAGTGAGGAAGTAGAGGAAGTAACACATGGAATGCATAAAGCTAAACAGAGAGTAACAAGCAAGTTAATGTGGAACAAGTAGGAGTTACTTCTGTTGGGGAACTCTGGGAAGCAGTGCACATATGCCTCAGAGTTATCCCATACGAGGGGCAAAAGACCTGGGGGATATTAACTTTCTAGTAGTTATGCATTCCATACTCACAGTCAGAGCTGACTCCAGGGGCCAGTGAAAGGCCTCAGCAGACACAGGCATTGGAATTAAGACTAACAGTCCCAGAAATAATCCTTGGCATGCAGACCTGGTCAGTGTGCTAGCAGCAGTTTCCAAACACATCACTCACCTGTGGGACAGAATTAGCGATAAACTACATTCTTGCTTTCTTGGTGACATCAAGTATTCAATGAATTTATAGGTTAGGTAGAATCATATTATGATGGCAAATTTAAAAAATCCTTAAGAAGATAGATTTTTTTTATGCCAGGTGTGGTGGCATACGCCTGTAATCCCAGCACTCGGGAGGCTGAGATAGGAGGACTGCTGCCAGTTCAAGGCCAGACTGGTCTAAATAGTGAGTGAATTCAGGGCCAGCCTGAACTACATGGCTGGACCCTGTATCAAAAAAAAAAAAAAAAAAAGACATTTTTTTACCTGTTCTTTGACACTTTTTAAATGTTGATGTCCTATTGTCCTAATAAAATAACTTTGAGATAAACACTGTGAATTCATTTTCTTTTTTTATGAAAATTATCTATGTGTTTTGTAAACTGTTCGTATCACTTATGTGTTAGTAAGCGACATTTTTTCATCAAACATTTTCAATTGTTGGCCACCTTGCTTTCAAATTATCATGCTGTTTTAGTAATTTTGTAGATGATATTTTAGCTGGAATAGTTGTGTATATCCTTGATTTATCAATATGGCATATCTCTATCTGTTTTCATGAGAAACCACTTTGAAGATATCAATATGTAATACAACAAGCATTATTAATTTCCTACCACTTTGTTTGTAACTCTGTATTGTCTGTACTGTTCTTTTGCTATTTTTGTATAAGGTTGTCTGTCTGTTAATGTTTTCCTCCTTTTATTTTAAAATTTAAAAAAAAGAAAATATCTATTCTTTCAGATATGTTTAAGGCAGAATCTGAATTAAATTTAGCCTGTTTTCCAGTCCTTGATAGTGAAGTAGGAGTTATGCATACATTCAACAATTACGAGTATTTATCTTAGATTGGTCACTGTGCCAGGTGCCAGGAATATAAAAAGAAGTAAAATATGACCCTTTCCTTGAAAAACTCAAATCTTAAAAAAAAAAGCAAAAAGAAAAACTCAAATCTTAAAATAATTCAAATTAACTGTGTTGACCTTTATTATATAGCCATTATTAATAGCACATTATGGTCATCTGTCACACACTTGTGACCATTTTCCATATCAATTACACCTTTAACCCCAAGGAGCACAATGAGTTTAACTCCATTTCTGATTTAATAGCCTTCCTTTCCCTTCTGTCTTAGTCCATTTTGTGTTGGCACAATAAAATACCCAAGCACGAACACTTTATGAAGAGAAAACCTTCCTCAGAAGCCAGTTTGGGAGATTTGAGAGCATGCTGCAGGCATCTGCTCACTTCTGGTGAGGGGGCTCCTGATTGCATCCCAACATGGCTAAGAAAAGAAAGGGAAAATGGCTGTGTGCAGAAGGGACCAAGCACATGGGATGGTCCTGCTGTAAAACAACTCCCTCTCTTGAGAACTAGTTACATTCTCTTTGAACTGCTCATATTTACTGTCATTCTCTTTTGATGCAGTAGATATTCAAGTTGGAGAGGAAAAACAATATTTTCTTCTCACAGTGTAACTATTATTAGTTTTGAATGAGTAATTTCTGTGATATAAGGTCTCCAGACAAGTGGCAGAATGTTCTGTAAATCTTTTGTGTGATTTCACAGTGTAGATTGTTTTCGGAAACATGAAAATTGAGATTTGTTTTACCCTAAAATTCTTGTAGAAAAATGTCAAGGAATTCATTCTTTAATACAGGGCATAATTGTATAGCGTAAATTAAATCAACTTTTGAGTCAATAATCCTTTTAGTAGTTTTTGAGTATTGATTTAAATAATGATATTAAATTATGTATGGTTGAAAAGATGTCTTGTTTCCACTACAATGCAAGAATGTCACGAAAATGATTTCCTGCTCTTAAATTGAATCGGCTATAGAATATATGTTAAGAGAAGTCCTCTTTAACATATAATTTCTGACAGTAACTTATGTTGAATAAAATAGAGTTATTCAGTTAATAATATATTTGTATTTATAAATATAGCAGCTAACATGGGGTACAGATTAATTATGGGTGATGATGACCCATTCTGACATCACAGTTACCAGCCATTGTAAAGATAACTTCCCGCATAAATTCTGTGGTTGAGACCTATTGAGACATGGCTATGAACTTTGAATATTTTATAAAGGAATATGTGTGAATAGAGTTCTATATTTATTGAGTGAAATTATAAAAGATAAAAAAGCAGCTTGATATTGTCTTCCTTAAATTTTAATCATCTTCTAGTTTGAATGAGGTTTTTCCTGAGCTGTTATCCAAGTTCTACTATAAAATTGGCAATAATTTGTAACATTTTTTTGAGGACTGGCTATGCAAGGATATATCTGATATTAATTTAAAGGTAAAAGTGTACTTTTTCCACTTTTTTGAGTAAAGTATTGACTTTAATTTCAGGATAATGTGCAATAAATATTTCATTTAATAAAAAAGTTTAATTTCTTCAATTCTTTTTACCAATAAAAGTATATGATTTTTTATCATATCCTTTAAAATGACAAGGGCTTCTCCTCAGGTATGTCAGAAATTACAGTGATTTGGGTGTTGAATCTAATATCATAACTTTTTTTTTATTCTTTATTTCATCTGGCCTTAGAGTGATGTAATAACTCTGAGATTATTTTCTTAAAAAATGACTTAATTTTTCACTTATTTACACTTCATTGACCCTTTGCATCCTCTAAATCTTATGCTACCTAATTTGTATTTTTATACTTTTATTGCACAGTAAATTTAAACCCTTCATATCTTCTGGGTGAGGGTGGGATGGATAAGTTCATGGAGAAGATATTTCCTAGGAAAATAGCAAATGACCACTCCCTAATCCCTAATTAGATTCAGCCGCAAGAAAAATAAAGTGTATATGGACAAAAGTACCTTTTAGTATGGAAGAGAAGATTTTAAATTTTGTCTGGTTTCAACATTGGTAGAAAGGCTTATGAAAAACAGCTACTCTCCAAACCTATAGGGCCAGAATTTAGCATCCTAGGGCACAGGCAGTGGGATAATGTCCACCACCACTGGGATTACATGATGTCAGGACCAAGTCTGGTCTGGAGTAAGAAATCCTGAAAAATTTCTTATAATCTTAATTCAGCCCACCTTGGAGTGATGCAGTGGCTCCTGGATGAATTCCTCCATTATCCAAGACATTTCAAAATTTTAAAGCATGGTTTCCTGCTCATCACAGAGTTTAACTGATTATTCAGCTTGGAAATCCCTGGCCCTCAAGGGCACTATGCGTTAGTTGTCCATATAACTCAACTCTTTCGAAAGTGGCATTTCCTCAGTCCTTATACAGCTGATTTGCTCTTTCTTAATCTCTTCTTTTGCCTGCTCAATAGCTGCTAACTACTATTATTTTGAGCTTCCGCTATTTTTTCCCTTGTCCCTGTCTTTAGCAGTCTCTTCCCTTTGTCCCCCCAAACCAGTATTTCTCTTCTCTCAGAGGCTGCTGTTTAATCACCCACAATCTGTAGATCATGCTTTAGAGAACACTAAGTTTCTGAGAACTTTTATTTTTCTGTCCTTAAATGAGGTCAGTAATGGCTGCTGATGCTTCCTTTGACTCTACAGGGTGTGGTCAGGCTACTGGAGAAAAGGGAAGAATGAGTAAGAATTACTAATGGATTCTTTTACTCATGAGTAAGGAATAGGTGTGGGGAAATTTTTATTTTTTCTAAAAATGATTTTTAAACTTTTAATCCTCCAAAACCTCTTGGGGAAAAAGAGTATAAAATTAAAATAGAAATTCTTGAGATTGTCCTGAATATATTTTTAGAAAAAGTGAACTTGAAATCTGACAACTTGCAGTGAAGGATTTATCAGGATGGTTAGAATTTATAAGTATATGCAGTATACATACGTGTGTATATATTCTATATTTTTATATATTCAAATTAAATATATGTATATAATTGATTCCAGGCTTATATATTTATTTGTTTTAATACTTTTGGGAGAAATACTTCCTTAGAAAATATAGATTAGATGTGTATACTTTAAATTAGAATTTGGGATAATTCTAATTAAATCAGTCCTGGTACTTCTGTGGTATGTGAGCCCTAGCTCCATCCTTTTGCAAGCACAAAATCAGATTAGTATATGCTTATTTGTCATTTCTTTTTTTTGTTTTTTGTTTTTTTTTTTGTTTTTCTCCGGTACCGGGAACCGAACTCACGACCTTGCACTTGCCAGGCAGGCGCTTTGCCGCTGAGCTAAATCCCCAGCCCCTTATTTGTCATTTCTTATGATACTTTGAGATGAAACTTAAATATTTTCATTTAATCTTTCAGAAAAATTAACAGCTTCAGGAGCCTCTATGTTGCAGATAAGGAAACTGAGGTTCTGTTAAATAACTTCACCAAAGTGGAACTGAGGCTATAAATTAGGTGTGTCTCACCTGACACCCATATTCCTCCTTTACACACAGGAGCTCATCCAGCCAGTACTCCATCATATTTCTCACAGATGTTGGTTCCAAAGACAGGACGGGGAAAACACGGACACTTTTTGTTATGTACCCAAGGCCCTGGCTCCATTGTGCTCTGGCTTACTGTGAGAGTGTGGAGGCCCAAATAAAAGCTTTGTATGTTCCACTTTCCTTTATTAGTGCATTTTCTCTTGCATGATTATGTAGTGTGAGTATGGGATGAGTCGGGGCTGTGGGTGGAAGATGCCGCAATTAGCTTTGCATCAGGTAGAATGCTGACATCAGTTGTAATGAGATTAAAATCTTCTACTCAGCTGTTTGAAATATTCTGTTGTGTTCTCATCCAAGTGTTTTAACTAAATGAAGTGACTTAACCATATAATTATTTTCAAATGTTTACAATTACTTTTAGATAAATACACATGAATTGCCTGCATATTAACAACAAAAGGATTAATTTGGTAACTTTACCCAAATAGTTGAACTTCCTAAAGTATTATTTGGAGAAGTATCAGACTGTATCAGTGGTGTTCAAAGACACAAGTAGATATTTCTTTACTACTAAAATCAGATACATATCACTTTCTGTTCCACCAAAATGGAATAGCCTTGCTGCTCCCCAGTCTTGCCCCTTGCAAATAAAAATCTTTAGATTTATTATGAAAACAAACCTTGGAAGTCTCTGAAAGGTAAAATAAGATCAGCTGCCTAGGAGCCTTATAATTTGAGGAACTATAGAAGAGTATCTTGAATTTTGTTAGTACTTCTCATATATTCTAAATGCACAAGGGACTTGTATCCATAATATATAAAGTATTTTTACAACTCAATAATTAAAAGATAAATAACACAATGTTGTAATGGGCAAAGGAACTAAATATATATTTCTCCAAAGATGTTATTCAGTGGCAAAAGGACATTAAATGTTGCTGAACATCATTAGTCCTGAAGAAAATGTAAATCAAAGCCATCATATCATTTTCCCCCACTCAGACAATGATTATCGAAAAAACCCCCATAATGACAAGTGTTGAGCAGGAGAAGGAGAACTCTCCTACCTTTCCGGTGGGAATGTAAAGTGGTACAGCCACTTTTGAATGTTGTGGTGTTATTTCTCACATTGTTAAACATAGAAATACTCTGTGAACCTAGTAATTCTACTCCTGAATATATATATATATATATAATATATTATATATATATTTCTATCTCCTATAGATATCATCATATATGTGTTCTATATATTGCTTCTTTATATATGCATATTTTCTATATGTAGTGAAAATATAGGTTTACACAAAACTTTTGTGTACATGTTCATACCAGTATTATTTGTATTAGCTTTTAAATTGAAACAACCAAAAATATATCACCTAATGAAAAGAGAAAATGTAGCTGTTAAATAGAAAATTATTCATCCGTGTAAAGAAAATAATTACTGATACATGCTACATTACTGCACTTTGAAAATCTTATGCTGTATAAACAAGCTAGTCATAAAGTCCTACATGTTGTATGGTTCCATTTGTATGAAATAGATTAAATAGACAAATCTAAGGCAGTAAGAAAATTACTAGTTGCCTAGGATTGGAAAGGTGTAGAAAGTTATTGGAGGAAATAAGAAGTGAATATTAATGGCTATGTGTTTCTTTAGGGAATGATGAATGTGCTTACAAATTGACTGTTAGAATGGTTCAACAAGTCTGTGAATATACAAAACACATTAGTTTTGTTCTCTAAATGGGCCAGCCAGCTGTGGTGGTGCATGCCTGTAATCCTAGCACTTGGTAGGCTGAGGCAGAAGAATCACTGTGAGTTCACTGCCAGCCTGGGCTACAAAGGGGGCAGAAGGAGGAAAATTCTCCTACATTTCCAGGGGGAATGTAAAATTTTCCAGCCTGAACTGCATAGTGAAACCCTGCCTCAAAAAGGCAGAAAAAAAAGGGGGGCCAATTACATGGTTATGAATCAATAAATTAGCTAAATATGTAAATGACTTAAATATACTAATTAAAAGATTCTGGTATGGTGGATAAGATATGCTCCAACAATATGCTGTGTATAAGAAATTCATTTCAAATATAACCTAAGTAAGTTGGAAGTAAAGGGATGACATAGGTTACACCATGCAAATAAAACAAAAAGAGAAATTATTATATCAGTATCAAATAGACTACTGAGCCAAAAATAATTTACTGACAAAGAAATACATAACTGTAAGATCAGTCCATCAGACAGACCTACCCATTGCAAATGTGTTATGCTTATTGAACAGCAGAGCCTCAAAATACACGAAACAGATGAAATCTTATACCTCTCAGAAAATCACTGATGTGTCTCAGAATTCGTCGTACTCTACACCTCCCATGTTACCACTAACTCTGGGTGATGTTATTTGATTTCTAGTGAATGCCAACCTGTATTTTAGTGTTAATTTCATAGACTCATTCATTTCCATGGTTCATATAACAGTAAACAGACTAATAAACTATATTGAATTTTAATTTGCCTTTTTACCTATAATTCCCTTTCTTATAAGTAAGCTTTAGAATTTGACCTTATTAACTTATAAGTATCCTCAGAAACTATTTCCAAGGAATAAAGTTTGATTTATTTTCATTCATTTAATATATCAGGACTCTTACCAGATGGACTGTCAGGGTCAACTGAAGTTTTATTGCTTTATGGTAATGTGCAGTAATTAAAATATTGTCCAGATAGATTAACACCTAGACCCTGAGAGTCTTAGATTACAGCATTTTGAACACCACAGCATGTTGATCACATAAAGCATTTAGTTGGAGGTATATACTGGATTTGTAATACCACACACAGCCGAGAAACATCGCTATGTCTGAATGGATGACATTTATATTTGTAACCTAGTTAAAAGACTGCCATTTTCACATTGTTCTTTTCAAATGTCTTAACCATTGAGAAAGTTTAGTTCCATCATAGGTTTTCTTCTAGTTATATGGTGGAAACCTCCATAAGCTTAGGTAAATATTTTGACATAATTTCTGAAAAGCCTTTTAGATACTAACATTTTTTATTTTCATAGGCATTTGAATTTTTATAAAATGATACTGATTTATAGTAGATCTAGGGGGTAAGTATGAAACTTTTATATTATCTATCATTATTGGCACTAGGTATTGAACACAAGACTTTAATGGTAACCTACATCCCCTGCTCTTTTTTTTTATTTTGAGACACGGTCTTGCTAAGCCACTAAGTTTCCCAAGCAAGGCTCAAACTTGGAATCCTCCCGCCTCAGCTTTGCAGAGTACCAAGAAAATGGCCTTTCATCACCATATTTAGCTCCTGGATTTATATTTTTATTTTCAACAGAGTATAATATTATTCCAAAATCCTTCTCTATTCAGTTGAGTTGATGAACATTCAATTTGCTTTTTGTAATAGCTAAGAGATAAAATGATTATGGCATTATTATTTTTTTAGTTTGCACAGATTCCTCCTGTAAATATTGTATTGTTGAGATGGGAACACCACAACATCTTGCACTCATAAAGCTCTTTATGTAGGCTACTGGAAAAAGACACATCAAAACTATTGTTGAATAGGAGAAATAGACTTTGAGGCCTAATCTCCTATTATAGTTTAACCTGCACTCATCATACCATACACACTTAGCAATCCATTTGAAAAGTTGAAACAATGGTTATGAAACACATACCACCAAACTATTCTAATAAAAATTAGATATCTATGTCAAAGAAGTAAATAAACCAGACTGTAGCGCATAATCATTTTTATTTTTTTGACTTTAACAGTCCTTAGCAATAATCAGCAATTTACTGATTTCACAGGAACCATGTTGCTCTACTGCCATCTGGAAATCCTAAATAGCACCTCTGCCTCTAGATGAGGGCGAGGCATAATGATTAGATAGATGTTTTGGCAGAAAACCCCTTTTTTAATGTCTTGGGATTTGAGATGTAAAACCAGTGGCCGTAATTTTGAAACATCTGCTCCTTTCATGATCTCCTCTAAATAGAAAGAGATTAGGAAATGGAGCATCCTCAAGCATCACTTTGTTGAAGTTATAAAAATTTTTCATTTTGTCTAAGTATGTAAATGGAGTCAAATCCACTTCTGAGAACTTGTTATACCAAACATGTATTTTGCTTTTTTTTCTGAATTTGATATTATTTTATATAACTTGGTTTATTTATTTATACTTCCACCTTCTTTCAAAAAAATAGGAAGGTGAGTGATTTTACACTAGAACGGCCTAGATATAACACACAGAAGAGCAAAAGGATTGTTACATCGGAACATATTTGCCAGTTAGGGATAAAAAGCGGGCCTACACACTCTAACCTGGAGCCATGTTCCCACTGTTTGAAATTGGTGCCCAACTGCCTTTTGGATACATGCCTCTCTTCTGGAAATAAAGAGAAGTGAATATGTCATTAAATCTATCACTGATTGAATGAGTCTAGCCTTCCCTCAGGACTAGATCTTCCTGGGTTGTTGCCAACCTCTTTCATTCTTTCTTTTAGGATAGGGAATTCCAGAAGAAAGTCTTTCTCTGGATCTGTTACCTGTCATGTTCTTGTTGGTCCTCTCACATTCCTTCTGGGTCTGATTTTCACCTGAATGTCGGTACTGGGCTGGAATGAGTCAGAACCCACAGTCACCACATTCTTAGGATTAGATTGGACTGTGGACCTTCCACTTGCAAGAGGACAGAATCCAGCTTTATTCTGCCCCCACTTTGCAGTGTTCCTCATCTCTGGAGTGAAAACTAGCATCCTCCCTGGTTTTCTTCTCTTCTGCCCATACAATGGGATGCTAGCCCAAAGCTAGGATAGATTAGCCTTCATAAGGGAACAAAACAATTGCACAAGCTGCTGGGAAGACAAGTGAAGAGAAAAATACAGAGTTAAAAATCTCAGGTTATCCTGAAAACAAATACAACAATTTTCAGTGGAGAGAGCAACACTTCCAAAATGGAACTAGACTTTTTAAAAATTTAGACTTGAGATAATCTCTTTATTATTTCGATAAGTGATAGATTTAAAGGTTAAAGACATTAGACACCATCACATACCATTTAGAATGGCTAACAGTAAAAAATGCTAACAGTTTCAAATGCTGGCAAGAATACGGAGAACCTGGACCTCTACTGTTGATGGGAATGGAAAATGGTACGACAACTCTAAAGGACTTTGGCAGTTTCTTGCTCTTTAAAAAATCAATTAAACTTTTCACTTTAAGATAATTGCAAAATAATATGCACTTAAAAACATAATGCAAAGAGATCTTATGTACACTTTACCCTAATTTCCCCCAATGATATTGCGTTGTCGAAATATATTTTTGTATTTTATATTTGGCTCTTTTTTATAAGTTCTGTTCTTTGCAGAGCAATACTAATTTTTTGTTTGAAAAAACTCTAATATTTTAGCTCTTCCAGGCTATTGACATTGACAGTCAAGATACAGAATACTTCCATCACTACAGGAGTCCCTGCCGTTTAATTTTTATGTTCCTATTTATTTTCTTTCCACATCACTCCATTCTTAACTCTTCTGTCCTTTTGAGACTTTTATAGAAATAGAACAATAACAGCTAAGAATAGAACAATAGAACAATAATAGAACAATAAGGTAACTTTGTGATTAGCTTCGTCCCTCAGTATAATTCTCTGGAGATTTCATCCAGGTTGTTGCATATGTCAATAACTGGTTCCTTTTCATTGCTGAGTAGTATTCCATGGTGTATGTAGAACACATTTTATTTTACTATTTATTCTATGAAGATCTCTGGGCTTTTCCTAGTTTTTGGTTCTTATGAATTAAACTGCTATAAACATTCGTGTACAGACTTCTATTAACATGTCTTTGTTACTCTTGCTTAAATGCACATACAATTATTGTATTATATAGAAGTTACCTGATTACTGTTTTAAAAATTTCAAAGATGTTTTCCATTGTGGCTACAGCATTTTATATTCCTCCCAGCAATATATGAGTGACCCATGTTCTCAGTATTTTCATCAGCATTAAATATTATAATTTTAAAATTTTATCTCCTCTGGTTGATTTGTAGTTATATCACGTTGTGGCTTTAATTTATATTTTCTTAATGACTAGTGCTCTTTTAATTTGTTTAATTTGTTATCATTCTATCCTCTTCAGTGAAATTCTTCTTTTCACCTTTTGCCCATTTTCTAACTTGATGTTTGGAATTTTTGACTCTTTAGTTTGAGAAATTAAAAATATAGTCTAGCTGTTAGTGTTTTAGGGTAGATGGTTTGCAAATATGTTCTTATGACCTGTTATTTTTCTTTTAATCCTCTTAACAGGGTCTTTTATAGAGAAATTTTAAACTTTGAAGTTTAAACTTTAAACTTTGAAATTTAAACTTTAAACTTTGAAATTTTAAACTTTAAACTTTTAAAATTTCCTTTAATGGATGATGTTTTGGGGTGTCAAGTATAAGAACTCTTTGCCTATTCCTTGTTTAGTCAGTTTTCTTGTGGCTGGAACAAAATACCTGACACTTGCAACAAAGAAAGAGTTTATTTTGGTTCACAGTTTCAGTCCATCTTCAGCTGGCTCTGTGGCAAAAGCATCATAGTGGAAGGGCATGGGGAAGCAAACCTCCCTACTGTGTGGAGGCTGGAAGCACAGCACAGGAGAGAATGATGAGAAAGAAATTCTCTGCAGGTACCCCCCAGGGAGGTACCTCCTTTCACTGGGACCTACTTCCTAAGAGCACATTCAGGTATGAACATCAGTGGATTAGTCCTTTCAGTCTAGGATATATTTTGAGTCAAGTTTTGAACAGGATTTGAAAGATAGGTTAATGTTTTCCCTTGTGGATATTCAAGTGTTCCAGCACCATTGTTTGAAAAGGTTATCTTTCCTTTGTTAGTGTTGCTGCTTTGCCAAATACTCTGGCATATTACTATGGGTCTATTTATGAGTTTCTTATTTTTTCTGTTTTGTTGTGATTATATGTTTATCCCTCCATCAAACCAATACTACAGTCTTATTTACTCTGTGTGCAGTGTGTTGTGTGTGTGTATGAGAGAGAGAGAGAAAGAGAGAGATTGAGAGAGAGACTGGAATCAAGCTACAAGTATTGTTCTTGCAAGTATGAATCTTACTTCCTTTTATACACCTTTGCCTTCCCCTGCTTATAATTTTCTTAAATTTTTGCTCTCTGTATACTTAAAACCATATTAAACAAGGTTATAATTTTGCTTCAACCATAATATATAATTTAGACTACTCCTGAGGAGAGGGAAATCCTATATTGCATACCCATACTTTTTATTGTCATTTTCCTTTCCTGTCCTTATGTTCCAACATTCTTTGTTTCATCATTTCTTTTGTAGGAGAACTTCATTAGCCATCTTTGTAGGGGTGGTCTACTGGTGACAAATTATGTTAATTTCTGTTTATATGGAATGTCTTTATTTTTTATTCAACCTACAGGATATTTTTGCTGGGTATAAGATTCTGGGTTGACAGTTCTTTTCTTCCTGCACTGAGATATATTGTTTCATTTCCTTCTTCCCTCTATGGTGAAATGAGAAATTCACTGTAGTTTGAGTTGTGTTTCCTCTATAGAGAAGGCACTGCCTTTCTGTTTACAAGTTATTTTTTTTATTAGTTTTCACAAGTTTAATTAGGAATTGTTTTAACATACATTTCTTTGTGTTAATCCATTTAGAGTTTGTTCAGCTTCAGGAATATGAGGGCTTAAATCTTGACAAATTTGAGAAGGTCTCAGCCTTCACTTATTTCCATCCTCTGTAGCCCTGTCTGCTTTCTCCTTTACGTTCAATACTTAGATGGCAGGAATGCTAGGTTTCTATGGCTCTGTTTATTCTTGTGTTTTATTTTCTATATGTTATTTATATTGAGTAATTTCTCTTCTATCTTCCAATTCACTGACTCATTCCTCTGTTTCTTTTGTTGTGCTATGAACATAATCACTGAGTTTTAAAATTTTTTGCCAATCTAATTTTGAGTTTTAAATCTTTTTGGTTCTTTTATTTTCCACTAACTGTGGAACTTTCTATTTTTGCATTTATTTCAAGTGGGTTTTTTCAATTACTTCTTGAAGCATTTTTTTTTAATCAAGGGTGCTTTAAAATAGTTGTCCATTAATTTTAATATCTGCATCTTCTTGTGTTGGTATTTATTGATTGTTACTTTTGGTATGATGAGTGATTTTTTAATTGAAACCTGGATATTTTTCTGTTATGAGACTCTGGATCTTACTTACCTTCTTTTAAAACCATATTCCTCCATTTCTGCTCTAGAACAGCATCATTGCTACCAGGTAGAAGTAGAAAGTCAGGTACTCCATGCGGCTTTGTTCACACCAAAGGATGGGCTCCTCATTACTGCTGAGTGGGGATTGGAGTCCTGGCTTCCCCGTGTGTCTTTACTGACACTGTGAATTCCAGTCTCTTAGTCACTTCAGAAACCCATTATAACAACACACCTTAGATAGGGAACATATAAACAGGAATAATGTATTGCTACATTTATCCCTCATCCCTAGTGGTTGAGGCAGCTTTCTTTTACTGTTAGAACCTTTGTTAATTTCTACATGCATCTCTGGACATAGATCTTTTATTTAATTCTTTCGGTTAAAAACTTTGCATGTTTCATGTACTTTTTATCAGGACCATGATTCAGATTTGGTTAGAAATAGATAAATAAAAAGTGTGACAAATAACCTACGGGGGAAAACACTTGTAACTCTCATGATAAGCAAATGTTTACTATTTACCATACAGTGTTTTCCCACAAAAAGATGAAAAGAAAAGAAATGAAAAGGGAGGGGCAGGCAAAGAGCATAAACAAGTCTCAGAGAAGAAACTTCAAATAGCCAATAACATATGAGAATATGTTCCTGTAATGGTAGTTACAGAAATACAAATTAAAACAATAATGAGATATATTTTATACCTATTCAAGGGAATTACATATCCCGTCAGGACCAAAGCATTCTCCTTAGCTGCAGTTTGGGCAGGCAACAATTCCCAGCTGATTTCTTTTTCAAGAATTTTCTCAGAGAAACCTGCCTTGCCCAAGATTATGGTCTTAACCCAAGGATGGTATGCAGCAGTGCCTAATGGTATGAAAGATGAAAGTCCAACTACCTTCTCTTTAGGTTGGACAACTCAAAAGGGCTACTTTCCAAGGAATTCAGCATCGACACAGCATGTGTGAGCCTGCAGAAGCATAGGAAACTCTAATCAAGTAAATTGCTACAATCTCTGTTTGGAAAGCAATCTAAATTAAGTACTTTAAAAAGAAAAATATATCTTTTGAATTAGTGCTAATTTTTCAGGCTCTGTCAGAGTTAAAAACAAGAAAGTATTAGTTCATAAAGATTATATGTACAAATGATGTGTACTGCAATTTTGTTTGTTAGGATAACTGACAATAACCTAAATATCCATTAATAGAGGAATGATACATTTATGCTCTAGGATATTACAATGGTGTAAAGAATAAGGTAGGTCTGTATGTAGTAAAGTGCAGAAGATGTAAAAATGTCAATGATATAATATCATATGAAAATAAAAGAAGAGAAGGAAGTTATTGATGTGTATAGGTGTGTCTGTGTGTGTGTGTGTGTGTGTGTGTGCACATGCACATGTCCTTGTATAGCTTATTGAACATCAACCGATACCAAGGAAGATAAACAGATATCATAGGAGAACATGTTTTATTAGGCTTTCTCCTCAGCCAGAACATGCTAACATGGCTCTACTTACTATTTATGGTGATCGTTTTGATTGGCTGGTTGTTTGTTCTGATTATCCATTGCCTGTGCTGGCCTGGTTGTTAATTATCTTGATTGCTGTCCCTGCCTATAAAGTATATTGTCAGCTGATTGACAATTTTTGAAAGCCTATTTGTGTAGTTGGCTACAGAAACAACAAAGGTTCAATAAACCACATTTGCATTCAGGTTTTGCCAGACAGTGAGATGCAAAAGGAAGTATCCAATCCAGTTAATTTATCTGAGTAACAAATACATGTAAGTTAGACTTATAATCAAACTTCCTGATTCCATCTGATAAGCTCTCTGTAGATACCTTCTTCATTATGAACAACATGTGAAAAGAGAGAGATAGGAGTATGGACTTTGCGTATTAAAGTGTTTATGTAGGAATGCCATATTCTAAAATTTAGGACAGAATTTTTAAAGCATAATATTGGTATCAGAAATGAATTAGGAGAAAATAGGTGACTTTTTTTAAAGGAGTTTGAGCTAGTTGAAATAGTAGGCATATTTTTGTGTTAGCTTTCTATGATTAATATTACCTTTCTTTTAGAAAATACAACAGTGATTCCAGTGAGCTTTTACAGAAGTAGATGATTACTTAAGAAATCAATATATTCAAGTGAGTTTGCTCATTTGTATTTGATATGATCTGACACTGCAGAAGGGCAAAGGATCTCATTATTACGTCTTTACAAGAAGGGTTCCCCAGTGCATGACACGGCAATTTGTCGCCTTTGTTTGGATGGATTTAGACAAAGCTTGCACCACTTAGCATCCAACTCCTTTGACAGTGCCTTTTACTATCCTTATTGTTCTGTTTGTGGGTCACTGCAAAGGATTCATGAAGACTTTGTGGTTTAGAGAGCAAGTGTTGTCTAATTTGGTGTAATTGCTTAACTTACTCAAACAGTTTAATTTACCTCTGACTATGTTCACCAGCTTAGAAGAAAGGTGTTTGTTCAAACATGAAATCTGTGTAATTAGAAAAATTTATGATATGGGTTTGTGTTATATAAACCTTAGTGAACTTTCTCCTTGTCCAACACAGTTCATCTTTATAAATAACATTTGTTTAGTTATTTTAGGGTCAGAGTAAGGGAAGATTATATACTGAAAATTTAGGCTTTTCTGAGAACTAACATACTTTTTATTTTAATGTAGAAGACTTTTCATACCCTTAAATCTCTTCCTAAACAGCTATTGTGATTTCTGCCTGAGGGAGTGGATTAGCTGTATGGTTCTTCATTCTCAAATTAACCGCCTCCTGGTAAACTGCTACAACTGCAGCCAGCTTGAAGGTTACTAACCATGGGGGAGTACAAAAAAATACTCTTTCTCTTTCCAGCTCAATCCATCTTTGAAGTGCCAAGGAGAGATATTCTAGCAGCATGCAAATAGGAAATTCCGTTTTGCTTCAAAAAGAAAAACAGAAAGAAATTCGCAGTCAGGCATGATCCTCTTCAAGCCAGCGATCTTTCCCCATCCTTTGTCTCTCTCAGTGTTTTTGCCGTGTGTCTCATTAGAGAGTGTGCTTTTTAGAAGTTAGATTTCTGGCTAAATTTGTGCTGTATTATTTAGTAGGAAAAAAACCTCAGCATACAAGGAAAATGAAAAATTACACCAGAGTCTTGAATAACATGGTTAACTCACTTTCCATGAGTTAATTACAATTTCTCCTTTTTCAAAAAGACTATTAAAACTTCAATTTCACATTATGTCACAGTGGCTAATAGTGTAGATACTGAACCATTACTGAAAATATGAATTTTTGTTGGCTGAAGTTTGCCGCCAGAAATAACATTGAAAATGAACATTTTTGTCTTCCAGTCTCCTTCCCAACCTGACTTAAGGTTGTTTCCTCTTTCTGGTATATGTGGTTTAGCAATATATCAACACGTAGGTGTCCCTCATTTCTTTTCTAACAGGTTTTAGGGACCCTGAAATTAGGTGTGAGTGTGAAAATGAATATTTTTGCCTCTTCTTATGCAGTCAAAGTAAAGTGGAGTTGGGAAAATTTATTCTAGGGGGAATATACCTTCTACATGACCAAACTGACCCAGGAATTTAAACCATAGATTCCTGGGGTCTTGTGACTCTTAAGAGACTGTGAAGGGTAGAACTACAAAGGAGTTTGGACCCTAAACACATTCTTAAGGGAAACTAGCTCATAAACCAGCTATACAAGACGAGAATAAAAATCATAGGTGTGGTAAAAGTAGAAGACAGGTCATGCCAAACACGGGAGCAGGTGGGGATCTTAACTCTGATGGTAAAAATGCTACCACAGATATTCTGGTTTAAAGGCTTTCAAACCTATGGCCAAGGCAAGCTGTTTGGATTTAGGAATTGCTGCACAGATTTATAACCAGTTTTGTCTGTTTCTTTTTGCCCAATTTTGGATATCTTGTTTATAAAGAGCCTCAATATCTTTTTCCTGTACAGTATACCTTGTTTTATGGTGCTGTAATTTTTGCTGATTGTGCTGTGTGGTACAATACTGTAATTTTATATTCTGCTATATTATAGTACTGTATGTAAGACTTATGCAAATAAAAGCAAAGCCATCAAGATGCAGTTTCCTTTGACCATTTCTTTTTCTGAATATTATATTGTGCATACGATATACAGTTCCTCATTTAGCCACCAATTCATTTAACGACCTAGTTGCAGGAATGGAACTCAGTCTTTAAACAAGGAGTGTCTGTGCGACAGAAGTGAGTATGCTTGTTTATCAAAGACATGCATGAGGATGTTTATGGCAGCTCTTTAATTTATGGTCGTAAAGTGGAAACAATCAATAGTACAATGGAATAACTATTTAGAGCATATTACAGTATTACTAAAGAGCAGCATAGCAAAAATAAAATGGATGAATTTCACAAGTCAATGTTAAGGGACTGAAACTGAATAGCATTGAGAATATTGTGTGTTACACAGTTGATAGAAACAAAAGGAAATGAAATTGAGCATGATATTACAAATTAGGGTGGTGGTGAGCATTACTGCAAGAAGAGTAATGACCAGAAAGCAGCAAATGGGCTTCTAGCATCCTGGTGGTGCTCTGCTTCTTGATATTGGTGCTGGGCATCAGCCTATATTTGCTTTGTGGTTTGTGCAATTTTATTATATGTCTGTATTAAATTCACTAAAATGATTTAAAGAAAAAAGCATAGACATTAAGAGAATTGGTGAATTAAAGTATGGTAATTATTTTTAAACCATAGAAACAGATGACAAAAGAGATATATGATTGAAGTCTATGAAAATTTGAGAGTCAAATTTTAAACTCTCTAAGTGACCAAGAATAATTATTTCAATGGAATGCATATATTATCACAGTGTCTCAAACTTTCTTGATCATTTGAATCAGGTAAATGATAAAGGACTGCCAACTAAATATTTTGTCAGAGATTAAATTTAGCCTGTTTGAGATGAGACAAGGAATTTTTATTTTTAAAACACTTAAAAGATTTAAAATGTAGATGATTCTGATCTAGTTACAGGTATATGCGTTCTGTGAAATGGTGATATTTTCACAATCATATAATTGATTGGATAGCATGCCTCAGGAAGAAGTGCTGTGTGCTGATTCCCTAATTTACAATTTCCACCATCACAGTTGGTATTTAGAAAAGAGAAGAAAGAATGTCTTTTCGTCTTCCTCAAAATGACACAGAGAAGCTTATACTGCTTCAGCAGAGACTTCAAAACATGCAGATTTCAGCCTAAGTTTTAATATGATTTGAGCCAATAGCAGCAGAGCTGCCACTCATTGTAGGTGATTAAGGACAGGGAATGAGAAGGCATGAGCCACAAAGCTCTGCTGCCACCTGACAAGATTTTTTTTTTCTCAGATTCAAGGAATCGCTTCTGAGAGGCCCTTTATATGAGCCTGGTTCCCTCGGCAGAGTTTATTTCAATTTTTTTTTTTTTCTTTATCTCTGTGCTGGGTTGAAAATGTAACTGCCACTTTCAATATGTCTCAGCGCTGCTAATGGCACAGTTGCTTTTGGGAACCAACGGATTAATTTAGATAATGCAATATACTGAGCTTCCGAGTCAAGAACATGTGACAGGTCTTTGGTTTATTTGGATATAATTAAAAGGCCTAGATCTAATGTGAACGTGACACTGTCCAGTGACATATGGACTTTCTGTTTGCAAACACTGTTCGGTGAAGGCTCTCAGAGGTCAAGAAAGTAGGAGGCCACATCAGTTTTCAAAACTTTTTTGTATTATAACATAGAGGAATCACTGGATTTATAAGGACTTAGACAACAAAACAGAGTATTCCCAAGGCAAATGTAGGACTTATTTGAATATATCTTTAAGTGAAGTTTATTAAACTTTAAGAATATACCCAGTGGTAGTTTGAATTGTATGGTAGTCACTGTATTGATCTAGTCAGTATTTTCTAGTTATCTGCGTTAATAGCCACATTTAGAGATAGAATCTTAAATCTGAAGCTCCTTCTCAGGGTGATTTTCAAATGATAGGCTGCGCTACTCTGTATTAAAGGTGTGACACTTCTTTATCAGCAGTGAGATACTGTACTGCATAAGATAAGGTTTTTAACCTAAGGGTGTCAGCTAGCCAAATCACTGAAAATATGGGGATTTGGAGAGAAGAATATACTCAAATTCTAGGATACTATATTTAAATATCCCTATTAATGAAATAAAAATATGTGGTGTTAAAAATATACTCAACCATCAGAGAATCCCTATTCAATATCTGAAGATATATGCATCCATAATTTTCTGTAAAGAAATACTTTCTTGAAATTATAAAGTATATATGTACTTCAAAACCTAAAAGTAATTAAAATGTTTTGAATTTAAAAGTGATTAAAATGATAACTTTAAATTTAAACTTTAGAATTATGATTTTAGAATCTAGCTTTTCAAACTATATAAGGAACAGCTTGGTGTTAGAATTGGGAAAAATCATACCTTGGTTTACAATCATAAAACTGTAGAGGAAATTAGAAGAAATTGACATCAATTCATTCCGTGCAAAATGAGAATACTCAGTCTAAATGGCTGAACTGATTTTTCCAAGCAAGCATGTTGTGGAGTTAGATCCAGAATGCACGATTTCTGAAGTACAGCCTGTTGGTCTTTCTATTCTATAATTTAACATGGCACTTTCTTAAAATTTTATATATTCAAAAGATGTCATGGATTCTTAACGGCTTTTATAAGAGAAAATTGTTTATAATTACTTATGTAAAACACAAGAATTTGCTGTATATCTTCTCGCAAACCGAGGCAAAAGTTAGTGCATATTTAAATAAAATGCTATGGAAATATTAAATGTCATTTTAAAATATCTTATTCTGATTTTTGAGCTTTTCTCCATAATTTGTCTTTATACATCATATAATTTAACAGTCTGATACTTGGATAGATAAAAAAATTCTATATGTTTCATACAATTTAGAATATTATCTATTTACTTAATTGATAAAATATTTCTAGTAAATTTAAAAATTTATTTAAAGGAATAAAATTTGAGAGCCAACTGATTAATTTAGACAATAAAAGGGTGTCACTGATCAGTGCCACATTCACATTGGATCAAGGCCTTTTAATTATATCCAAATATAGCAAAGCCTTGTCACATGTTCTTGACTTGGAAGCTCCATATTTTGTATTGTCTAAATTAATCCAAGGCAAGGCAGTTTGTTATGCAGGATATGCTTTCAGATAAAAGCAATTATTTGTGGGCTTGCTTCCCAAATTGGAGGTAGGGATTTTAGTGTTCTATTTAAGGTAGGGGTTGATAATCTGGTGATTTTCATTCAGGTGATTGCTTCTCAAAGTGCACTTTTGCTAAAATAGCATTTCTTCCTTCGAGAAATTTGTGGAGCTTGAGTCTAATATTTATTTGGTTTTAAGAAGAAAATGTAGCTCAAGGAACTTCATGACTTCTTTTAAATTGTAATAGAATATAATTTTGACAACAATGTATTTAGTTTTATAAGGCTAGTCTATATTCACCTAAAATTCTAGAAGTATTACAATTAAATATCAAATGGGTTTAGTTACAAGCAGTTTATTTTTCCAATGTGCTAGTACTTGCTCTTGAATAAAACAAAAAGTCTATTAGGTAAAGGCAAATTCACTGAAATTTAGATACTGACTATTAGATAATTTATTTTTCTATAGCTTTGCAATTTTATAGAGAGAACTATATGACTGTGGCTTGCATAACTTTTCAACTGTTCTAAGAATTCCTTTTTTCTTTTCTAAGTTTTGATTTTGATCTTTCCACGTTTTTAGGAAGAACTTGTTCTGTGTGCTGCGTTACTTAAAACTGTTGCTAGATGAAAGATCTAATCTGTACTTTATTTCATTATATTTTAATTCAGGTATTTGTCTACATTAAAAGGCATAACAGATTCCCTTTCTGGGAAGTAACTATGTCCAATTCTTGATGCATAATCTTTCTTTGACAGATGCTAATGACATTTTATAATCTGATTGAAACTATACATTTAATATTTGCTTTTATGCTTTTCAGAAAAAAATGACTTCAATAGTTGATTAATGCATATTTTGTTATATTTTATTTTTAGTATGTTTGGTTTTTCTTGCAAAAATGTAATTTAATTATATTAACCTTTTCTCTTTGTAAAGGAATATGAGGAGGGAAAACTCATTTTAATGTATTACAGTCATCTTGTTTCTCAAAATCTGCTTTGCATATCTTTGTATACTGGAATTAATATAAAATCTTGATAAAGAGATGACAATTAATGTACTCAGCCTGTTAGGAGTAAGTAGTTGCATTGTTGATTTAAGCTTGTTGAGTGAGGTATCTTAGAATGCTAAAGAGGCAGACCAGCAAGTTTCAGGTGATTAAAGAAAATCCCTCATCTTGGAAGAACTTGAAGGAACATGATGCTATTTAAGTAGAATCTAATCAGGAAGAAGAAAAGCTTGGAAGTAAAAAGACAGAATGTTTCATGTCATTATTTGCAAAGCAACTGAACAAAAGGTTAGCAGGATAATTAAGTGTCTTGCTGCTAAGTGGAATTTTTCAAAGTAGGTTGATTAGAGGCCTTCCTTTAAAAAATTAAACTTCTAAATCCAGATAATCCAGTTGAAAGACTAACTCAGTTACATAGATGGAGACCAGCTTGGAAGCAAATTGACAGTATTGTCTATGGTGGCAGCTGTCCACAATGATGAACTTAATTGCTCAGCAAAATCTTGAGCATCTCTGAGTAGTTTTAACAATCAAATATTTTAGTGAGCTTTAAGTTTTTAAGAAATGAGACTCCATGTCGATGCAATATGCAGTAGCATTAAGTGGACTGTTCCATTATCTTGGTTACTACATTTTTCAATTGATCTGTATAAATAGGACTTTATTTCTTTCGTTTGCCTGAGAAAAGTACCAAAAGCAAGTATTATCTTTCTCATTATGAAATGTTATTTGCAACTGTCAAGCAAAACTTGGATGTCATCTCTTGTATATGAACTTTGCATTTCAAGACAGATCTGGTGACAGCATAAGAAGACTGGTCTGTCTGACTATTCTTTGTAAACACCTGCTGGCAAAGCCCGGGTTATTTTAAGGGATGGGCAGGAGAAAGGACTGATGGCTGCTTTACAGCAGAAAAATGAGAACTAGGAAGTCATGACCTTAGGGCCTACATTTCTGCTGATCAAAGAAAGCTTGAAACTACCAAGTTGTGCCAGCCAACACTCAGTAGACATGTGTTCTTTGGTCAGTTCTTTTACTGTTTCAACATTTCAATGACTTCAAGCTTACTTAGTAATGCACACTTTGGGGGAACACATCCTGTAGCAGATTTCTTCATTTACTATTGATGAATTTATTTACTTAGTCATTGCAGAGCATTATCTCCAATGAGCACATTAAAATAGTTGTTGATCCTCTAGTCATCTAGCAGTCCATTGTGAGTATAAAATGAGCAACTAGTAGTCTACCTGTGAGCAGTCTGTAAAGACTTATTGTATCATATTGGAGTCTCCTTTGGAAATCTAAAACAGTTACACTGCCCACATATTTTCAGCTGAAGCCTATGAGCTAAATACTTGGGTGAGAGAAAAACATTTCATTCTGGGCCCTACTAATTTAAACACATTTATTTTTTAACTTGTACTTTATTTTATTTTATTTTATTTGTTTTTTTTTTTTTCCAGTACCAGGAATTGAACTCACGATGTGCTTGCCAGGCAGGCGCTGTGTCTCTGAGCTAAATCCCCAGCCCCTTTAGCTTGTACTTTAAATTGATGTTCTTTAATGTTGATTGCATGAAAGAATTAACAGGGCAAAATTAATAAATCCTAATGTCCTGGACATACTTCAGTCTAATCAACTGAAAATCATCGTGGGATTTGGACATCTATAATTTTTTAACATTCTTTCTGATTCCAATGTGTAGTTAGTGTTAAGAACCACTGATTTAAGTACTTACTATTTCTTTATTCAGTGTGTTATTAAATGTTCTTAACTTTACTGAAATAAATATGCTGTGGCATGGCTTCCTTAATATCCAATGCTGGGATAGGTTTTCTATCTAATAATATATTTTTATGGAGTTGGACTTAGGAGCATTATACAAGGTCATGACAATCTTTATATACTTTTTACATTATTTAAGTTTATATAAATTTTCACCAGTTTGATTTCTGTGGACATTTTTTTAGACAGAGTTCATTTTAATATGAGGGTTGGACATCATTTATGCCTTTCTCACATCCTCTCAGTTCGCTCTTTGTCTTCATCCATTGCTATCTCATCAGAGATATAGCCTAATAACTCCTCGCCTCAGATCTGCCTCAGACTATGGAGCTTCCTGGCTACTTCTCTTGGGAATCAGCTAGATTAGATCCTCGCATTTGCGTAATTGACTCAGTCTTTTATTAATATGGGGTGAGAGCAAATGGTAAAGGTTCCTTTTTTTCTGACAGCTCTGATGTGTGTGTCACATTTCCTGAGAGACTACCCAATAAGATTAAACCCTATTCGTTCACGTTTGTCACCAGCTGAACCACACACTCTGCGATTAGCTTCCTCTTTGCAGTTTCAAACTTTCCACTTCTCTCAACTCCCGTCTAGTTTCTTGGGAACCACTTCCTCAATTAAAATAAATGCACAGAGACCTCATCTTGTGCTCTGCTTCTTTATTTCACCCATGTTAAGACAAAATGAAAGAGGAAAATTATTATAGGTCTAATTTAGTCTGTGCTGCATTTTGTGTTGTGGTTTTAATTATGCTATTTTTAGACTTACGCTCAAATCCTGATTGGGGACAACAACTCTTATATCTTGAATACCAGAGAGATTCCTTTCTCTTCTGTTTGTGGGCCAACTCTTAACATCATTCTCATGGGTTTGTCACCTTGAATCTTCTGCTATGTCCTCCAGCAGCTTGCCCTACTTTGTGATACACACTTCACAATTCACTCTAGCATGTACAGCAAATGTTTTATGGAGTCAAATGACTTCATAACTCTGTAACATCAATATAATATTAAGTGAAGTGGGAGAGAAATTTTATTTTATTTTAAAGAGATTAACAAAGTGACAACAACATAGACAAAAACAAAACAACACAAATATAATATAATGGTTCAGGGTTTCAAAACAAAATGATAGGAATTAACAGTAATTGTTATGTTACATATTGTTATCTTCAGTAAAGTTGTAAGAATGATCAAACCATTAGCCTGGCAAGGTGATGCATGCTTGTATCCCAGCACTTGGGAGGCTGAGGCAGGAGGATCATTGCAAATTCAAGACCATCCTGGGCTACAAAATGAGCTCAAGGTCAGCCTGAACTGCATAGCAAGACCCTGTCTCAAAAAGACAAAAAACAAAAAATCCAAACAATTAAAGAGAATAAAAAATAATAAGAAAAAAACATTAGAACGATACAGAGCTTCACTAAAGAAGATGGTAGGAATTCACCAGTGGTTATTATGTTGCATATTATTGTCTTCAAATTAGTTGTTCCCATTACCAGATAGAGAGAAAAATGATGCTAATGTCATGTTTTTATTTGCATAGTGGAAAGTTAAGTACCTATAGTTAGGATCCCAGTGAAAGGTAACTGCATGTTCCATTGACTAGTCAATAAATACAGTTGAGCATATTTATAAGGAACACACTGCTATTTTTTTCCATTCCTTCAGATGTTTGAAAACAATCTTGAATATTCTAATGAAGTTATTTACCATAAGATAGTCATACAATGAGAAAAACTCAGCAGGAGTCATGGCTCCAAAATCACACTGACTAGGTAGATATAGGAATCCAGTGAAATGGTGTCAGAATAATTTGATTTCTTCTCTGTGTCTCTTCTGTTGAGTGCATGCAGTTGGAAAGTGGAAGCTAAGTGCACAGATAGAAGTTAGATGTATAGACACAACACTATTATCTGGTCTTATAATTTACAGGCTCAGGAATTAAGGACTGTGTGACTATAGCAGTTGAATCTCATTTCTTGTGCTATATCTGCTTGGCTTTTCTCTGAATTAAGAAATAGTTACAGTGGCTGCTTCTGTGTAAGCTCAGATTCACCTCAAGCTAACAGCATTATATCTTGATCATGGGCATGTCTTTTACATTGATCTCCCCATTGCTCTACATTGCTGAAGTTCCTCACCCATGTTCCAGTAGAGGCCAGAAGTATACAAGTGCTAATTCTTCATATACAATCATCAAAATGTCGGGTCAGGGACCCTGATAGACTATCCAGCCTCTCAGCATTTAGGTGGGCAATCCTGAGAGACATTTATACTCTTCTTAAATCCCAAAGGACAAGCTCTGGTTGTCCACAGCAGTAGCCTCTGTGAAATTCTTTGATATTGGTCTCCCCTTTGCTCTATAAAATGAGAATATTCCGCCCTGCCTTACACGATTATGGAGAGGGCTGGGTATAATTTATACAAACCACTTATCTCTTTTCATGGTGTGTAATTCACTTTCAAACTGATAGTAAGGGGTAGGTAAATAACATAGAATACCTCATTCTAACATGAATTCTTTACAGAAGGCAAGAAAGAGTGAGCAGAACTGAGAAATTATAAATCCATCAATACTTGTTACTTGTTTCCTTCCAATATCCTAAGTCCATTACTCTAAGACATGACTGACCTCCCCAGAACTAGCTTTTGCAATTGTGTACCAGCAGTATGTTCTACTATTCTACCCCTTCTTACCTTCTGTGACAAAGGCTTACAGGAATCAGGAATTTCATTTCTTAATTCACTTACTTTCAAACTATTCCCATTATATTTTATTCCACCAGTGGAGTACTCTAGTTCCTTTGCGGGTTTTCCCTATCTGGAAGACTCAGATGGGCCTAAATTTCCACATGATCCTCATTTACCCAGCATTGTTTTGTTTATAAATTAGCCTTTCCATATATAAGACATGGCAAGATAACTGAAACTTACTATTTTAAGTTATGGCCACTTTAGAAGTATCAATATTACAATTGAAACATTTTGTGGATTTTTTGTTTGTTTGTTTTTGTTTTTGTTTTATTTTTGGTACTGGGAATCAAACTCAGGACCTCGCACTTGCCAGGCAGGAGCAGTGCTGCTGAGCTATACCCCTGGTCCGAGACATTTTGTCTTAGCTAGGAATATGTTGTGTCTTAGTTAAAAAAAATACCACGAAATGAGGAGCTGAAAAGTTCACGATCAAGATGGTGGGATCCCTGGTGAGGGCTATCTTCCCCTTTGTAGATGGCCACTATCTTTCTTCTTATAAAGACACTAATCCCATCAGGAAGACTTTATCCTCCTGAACAAACTGCCTTTCAAAGTCCTCATCTCCAAATTCCATCACATTAGGGCTTCAGTATGAATTTTGAAGGAACATAAGCATTCAGTTCATAATGGGAACAGCAAATCTTACAAAATTAGTGCATTTTGTTTACTTTCTTTTGTAGGATACATTGCGCCTAAATAAAAGTTTTAAATGTATGACAAATTTATCATATGCACTAGACCAGTGATATCTTAGCTAATGAGAAGTCTGAACTAAAAGTTGTTGTTATTCATTTTATAGTAATTGTTTAATAAATGTTTGTTGAATAAATTTTGCATGATCAAATGAATGATTCATGATTCTTCCTTGGGGTTTCTTGCAACTCTAAAATTCTATGAGTCTATGATTAAGAAATCCATTGGGAACAAGTCTTTAACCTGGGTGTACAAAAAAAATCCCACCTTGCCTTTTATTTAGCATGTATGCTTTTTGGGGGGAGGTATTAGGATTTATGAAAATTATAGAGTGCTAATCCCACCTCGACCACACTTATGCTATGTCACTGACATAACTCCATTTCTGATGGTTTGAAATTAAACTTTTCAGAGTCATATATGAGGTACAAGGGTAGGTTCTGATTAAAGTCTTATAGCAAATATATGCAAATGCTTTAGTTAAAAGCCTTGTTTTATACTACTACCTATTTACAGTATTAATAAATACAACTATATATATATAATACAGCTAATATTTGGCTAGTTATATAACAGGTAATTTTATATATATATATATATATATATTATACCTTTTTGTTTTAGTCCTTCATTCACAGAGTATCTATTATATAAGTTTGCTGAACTTACTAATACCTATATACAGTATCAATAAATGCTACAAATATTTTTTCTGACACCATGAAGCTTACAGAAAAGATTAAATGGTTAATGTGTTCCCATCCAGTGAAGTAATTTTAAAGAAGCTTCCTACTCTTCCACTGAAAAATAGTTTTTGGACCGAGCTCTTTATATTCAGGATCTTGGCAGATTAAACTATTTATAATTTGCTAAAATATTTTTAAAGAAAGTACAGACTCTTACATATAATATTTAAGGTAGCCTATCTATGTAATTTCTTTAAGTCCATGTGAGGTCAACTGTTTAAATACCACTAAGCAACCTGAAGAAAAATCACAGTTATGTCCTTGTAGGAATAAAAATCTGCATGTTACAAAGACAACCAGAGTAATAAACTTGGTAGAACTGTGCCCACTTTCTATGTGATTACTTTTTTACTTGTTTGTTTTAATTTTTGTATTTTTAGAACATAGGGGAAGCTTTATGGGTTGTTGCCAAAAGAGAAGTATGTATTTAAGAAGCAAGAGTAATCAGACTGTACGTGTTTTTATCTTGTTAAGTAAAAGGGCTTTCAGGATTTGTGATAAAGGGTGATGACATGTGATTGGGTGGTTGTGTGTGTGTGTGTGTGTGTGTATTAACTGTTAACAGCATTAATTATGTCTGTGTGTTTGCATATTCTTTGAGTAAATGGATCCTTTATATTCTTCCCTAGGCTCTTCTAATAAGTTGATTTAATCAGCAACATCTTCAAGTTTTGTAATTCTAGGGTGCACTGTGGAGGGAAGCAGAAGAAAAGTTGTACTTAAGCAGATGACACTGAGAAATAAATACTTGCTGGTATAACAACGGAAGATTCAAATACTAGTTTCATTATTAAAAGGCTAAGAGAAATGCTTACTTAGAACACTGGATGTAGCTGCCAGTTTGACTTTTTTGGGGGGTTACCTGGCTGGACATGCAGATGGAGAGCTAATCAAATTTAAGACATTCCAAGTTTTCCAAAGTCCCCTTGATTGGAAGGTTTACTATATCCATTTAGTTATTTTGTGTTGGTATTAACTGTAGTGACAGGTCCCAAGAACGAGGTGCCCGCGGATGAAAAAAGGAAAGTAGAAGAGACAAGAAAAACAAGAGAGCTAAAAGTCTGGGATCAGGGGGCTTACAGTCTCTTGGACTGCCGCTCCGATCACTCATCTCAACCGCCTTTTATTAGAATCAAGAACATAACTAAGACCAACAGGAGAAATTCATTATCCCTTTCTATTTCTTCCTCTCAGCTGATGGTAACCATCCTCGGGTGAGTCTTTCACACCCAGCACCACGTGCGCTCAGTTCAGCTGGGGATCATAAGCCGACCATCAGTAATCAATCCATTAGCAATCACAGTCCTTTTCCCACAATTTTGCTTTATTGTCCCTCACCCAACAAAAATGCATAAATGAATGATCCATCTCCCTGCCAATGTTTTCATTTGCTACACTTGTCATACATAGAATTTTATCTCAGTTGACATTCATTTTAGAAGTATTTGTTCTGTTCCTCTAATCTGCTTCTATATAAACTGTGGCTATTTTCCCCATCATGTGAACCTAGAAATTATTTTAGTTCTGACAAGTATTCTTTTATTGTTTTAGTTTTATAATTTAATTTGAGAAAACATATTTAGTATTACATTGAGTCATTATAATACTGAATTTTATTCACAAACAACACAGGTGTATGGAATTTTGTACTACATAAATAGCACATCAGGGCTGGGGATTTAGCTCAGTGGCACAGCGCCTGCCTGGCAAGCACAAGGTCATGAGTTCAATTCTCGGTACCAGAAAAAAAAAAAAAAAAAAAAAAAAAAAAAACCAAAAAAAAAAAAAAAATAGCACATCCTTATACAGTGGTACCTCTGTTCATGAACTTAATTCTTTCCACCATTCTGCTCACAAACTGAATTGGATGAGAGTCAAATCAAATTTCCTCATAAGGTTAACACCGAACTGAACCACTGAATTTGATTCAGCTCTTGTCCAATTCACTTTGCAACCAGAATTGTGGGAGGGATTAAGTTTGTGAACTGAGGTACCACCATATTTGTTTGTAAGTGTATACTGGTTTTATTGCTATTTTGAGTAGAATAGTTTTTTCATTAAGGTTTTTAGCTTGAATGTAGAGATGTTATTAAATATTACATATTAATATTCTTGTATTTACCTACTTTAGAATCCATTTAGAACTTTTTTTCAGTTAGCATTTAAAAAATCTTTCTTGTCAAAAGTCGTATTGTCCACAATTTCAATTTAGTAATTGAATAAATTATTTTTATGACATTAAGACTGAGTTCAGTTTTGTGTAATATATCATTAATAGTGGCATGCTTATGTAATGAAAATGCTTCAAACGTCATTAAAAAGGTTTGACTTTTTAAGTTTTACAGTGAAAAGATTTTTAAATTAGGTTTTATTTTTAATTCCTAGGTTATATAGAATTTTTCAAATTATAAATACTTTCAGTAAAGCTTTTTAAATATAAAATTCAACTCATATATATTTGTGTAACTATGAGCATTTTAAAATGAATTAATGATAGCATTTCATTAGCGAATTTCATAATTTGAACTGCTGTTGCTTTCTCCAGATTGTTTCAGTTAAAAGACATTACTGTTTTGATATAGTCCTATATTTTTACGTAATGTTTTTAGAAATGAGATGTAGTTTACGTCCAATGAATTCACTGTGTCAGTGTATAATTCTATGAATTTTAACAAATAAATGCAGTGATATTACCAACTATTCAAATTATATTTGCTTTGGTTGGTAAAATTTTTGAGTTAGGCTTCTACGTGTAAAAGACAAACAGGATCAAATTTTTATGTTATCATTGGGATGGGTATCACACATGTTTTGGCTTTAAATAAAGAATTAAGAAGGTTTTCATCTATTTATATGTTCAGAAACAATAAATAACACAATGATCACCTATTTCTTAATAATTTCATAGAGTAGGCTTCTTTCTAGATCTTTGACCACTCTTTCATTTTCTCCTCATGGTTCTTTCATTAGATTTTCTTTTTGTTTGTTTGTTTTTTTGGTTTTTTGAGACAAGGTCTGGTATGCAGTTCAGGCTGGCTTTGAACTCACCATGTAGCCCAGCCTGCCCTTGAACTCACAGCAATCCTCATGCCTAACCTCCCCAGTGTTGGGATTGCAAGTGTGCACCACCACACCCAGCTCTCATTGGGCTTTTTAAATCTTGAGTTAATTTCAATTATTTATCTTTTCCTTGACATTATTCATTTTGCTTACATTTTTAGAATCACTGGAAAAGTTTAATAATTGTTTGTTAATATATGTGTTTATTTATATTTATCATATAGTTGTAATTCCTTGTTATATTTTCTTCTTTACATTTATGTTTCTTAAAAATATTCTACGTATTATCTTAAAAAGCAGCTTTATTTTTATAATTAACTACTTTTTGGTTTCTATATTTCATTCTATTTGTTTTCATATTCCTCCTTTCTCTGGTAATTTCTCCTACTTTTGGGATATTTGAGAGAGTGTTTTCCTAAAGCTAAGATAATTAAACTACTAATTTCTATTTGTTTATTGAAAGGAACAGTTAATGATTAACTGTTTTTTGACCAAATTTTACGTGCTGATATCTGGTAGTCTGAGCAACTACTCTGAAGACAACAATATGCAATATCACAACCATTGTTGAATTCCTACCATCTTGTTTAGTGAAACTTTGCATTGTTTCTAATTTTATTATCTTTAATTGTTTGAGCAATCTTGCAAAATTAAAACTAACTAAATAAATTTTTTTAAAAGCTTTGAAGTAAATGTTTATTTCTAAAAATTTTCCTTTTCTAACATGCATATTTAAGACTGTGTATTTTCCCCATTACATTGTAAATGTAGTCTTTAGCACTTTATGAAAGTATACCTGGATGATATCTCCCAATATTTAGTATCTGTGGCTCTTTTTGTCCTTAATTTCTATATTCCTAGTTGCCTTTTAAACCTGTAAGCATTTAGACATTAAAAAATGTGAGTGATTAAATTATTTTAGAAAGCAGAAAGTGGAATCGAGAAAGATCTCTCATTTTGACAAATTATATTCAAACAACCAAGTGATCAATATTTCATTTACTGGAATGCTATGATAACATTCCTTCAAAATTAATAAAGCAATTTTTATTCTAGTTTGGTTATTAATCCTAATTTTGTTTCATTGCTTTAGAGAGAGTACCTTGTGTAACCTGTTTGTCTTCGTATTTGAAAATTTCAACAAGAAAATCTTTGTGTCCTAACACATAGTTTTAAAAATTATGTTATTTTTTTCTTTGGAAAGAGTGGATTTCTTGATTTATGGAGGCTTTTTCCTATCGCACATTGTTTTCTGTATGTACAATGATAAGATGAAACATAATAAGTATTCAATTATTTTTATATATTTGAATGACTTATAAGAGAACTGTGTAATCGTTCATATAGGATGGTTAATTGCTCTTTGTTTTTATTATTGCTTTATCAATTTTGAAACAATGTTACAACATCTCCATATGTGAAATATTGAGTTTTCAATATTTGAATGAGACATGTTTCTTGATTCTGTGTTATACTTATCACTATGAAATTCTACTGTGTGTGATACTGCTCTTGCCATTTATGCTTACTTTTTAATCTATTATCTGTTACACTGTTTTATCTTCTAATCTTAATCTTTTTCTACCATTTAATTATGTATGTAGTTTTAATGATGCTGAAAGTTGCTGTGTTTGAATAGTAAAATTTAAACCATTCATACTTATTATAATGAGTGAAATGTTTATGTGATGGATGACGTATATTTGTTTTTCTTTGTCCTATTTTCTCCTTCTGGTCACATTAAATATAGTTTGCCAGATGCCACGTTACACTGAAAGTCCATGTAAAATCTACTTTAAAATCCGAGGGAAAGTTCTAACAATGACGAGCTAGAAAATGGTACATCTGCCTGCAGTTCACTAAATGCTACATGTTGTTTTATGGCATTAATTGTGTAGCGCATTATAAAAATATGCTGTCCTAATATACAAAGATGACCTTACTAACCCTTCCATCTGTGGGACATATGCTTGGAGCTGCTTTTAATGTGTTGGTGAAGGTTTATGTTGAGCCGTGGCATATATTTGTATGACAGTTTTCTGAGGTTGGGATTTAAAACTGGAGATATGGAACAATTTTTCCTCACTGCAGCTTTAAAAGAATTGTATTTATAGTATTTAATAATCTACATTCTTGATTAATTTTAAGTAATTCTCAGTACATTTACACCGTCATATATATGCTATCCAAGCTAGGATACATCTGGCCACAAAAGGTAGTACTATTATTAATACTAAACTGGGATCATCTGGAGCAAAATGGGGTAGTCATCTGAAACTGCTAATTAGAAAAAAGAGATTGTACGTATAATATGAATGAAAATATATTTCCCACCACCTCTTTACCTATAGCATTTTTACTAGAAAAGATGGTATGGTATTCAGACTGCGTTTCCAGGCTTGTGGGGCATTAAGATCTGAATGATAGAAGACATTATGATGCTGTGACTTGGCTTACAGAAGACACATTCAACCCCTCGCCTCACCTCAGACCTCGACTTACTGTCAGGGTACGTCTTCAAAGAGGCCCCTCCTGAAAAGAGCATATGAACTCAAATTTGCCCATTTTTCACAGGCAAACATGATCTGATTTCATTCTTTCATTTTTACTTCCTCAACACCTTATATGTCGTGGTCATAGTTACTATTTCTTATCTGTATATATTAATAGTTTTTTTACCTTGAATAGTCATGATTCCTCAGTTGTACATTGGCTGAAACTTATTTTATTTCTAATAGCTTGATGCCACTGAACTTCTTTCACTGTGTGGCAAATTTAATACATTAATCTATTTTCTCTCATTTCTTTCTTAAAAGAACACAAATATTTTAACAGAATTCTTTGATCTGGGAACATAAGAGGCTTCACTCAAATTATTATAACTGATAATTTATTAGTTTACTCTCTCCTTTTTTCTGTAGTTTCCATTCCATAAATTAAATGGTATGTCTCTATTGGCTCTCTATGTGTGTGTTTTTCATAGCACAGGAAACTTAAAATATTTCCAGAGATACCTGTTTTAAAAGTCATTTCAGCTGCAACTGTGCTTAAATCTGGCCAGGTCTAGTTCCAGGGCAGCATTTAAAACACCAAGAGCCAGTGATGAACTGGGCATCACTACTCTATGTCTGCAAAGAAAGAACATTAACAACATAGTGCACTGTCTAGAAGAAAATATATATCCCCATAAAGTTTGAGGAGACTTCTTTTATGTACTTTAAGCTTCAGTGTAATGCCTTCATAAGACAGATTCTAGAGACAGGAGCAGTGCTATTGTCGTAGGCTAGCTAGTGCTGCAACACACTTTTGCAGTAATAGTCAAACAAATCTTCATTGAAAGCCACTCATATACCAACCAGTATGCTGGGAGTTCTAGAAAAATATAAAATATGAAAATATAAGACCATGTAATTGCCTAATGAACAAGTGTGCACTCTAGTGCAAAAGTATTTCCAAAAAAGAAAAACTCTTGGTCAGGAATTTAGGCCAAATGTGAAAATGGCAGAAAATCAATGGGCAGATCAAAGAAGGAGTACATGCTAACTAGCACATGCTGCATATGTAAAGTGATGGCCTTGCTGGTGGTCATGGTTCCTGGGAATCAAACTAAGTAGACTTGGATTGGGAAAGCTTCACCAGCCTTGGGGTTCTGCAAGCACTAACTTGCTACCCCACCTGGCCAAAAAAATTACATGATGTGGGAAGTAGGAGTTTGTCATGAAGGGTTTTTCAGTGAGAGTGACATGGAGCCCTCTGTGTTTTAGAGAGTTAAAAACTGTTTATATATGGCTCATCTAGATTGGATGAAGTAGCTCAAAAAAGTAAGGGCAACAGCTAATGATGTAGTTGTTGTATTATAGGAATTTTGGAATATCTTTTATTTGGCTTAGTAAGACAAAGGAAAATTATAATACAGAGGAACTACATTGAATTTCTCTGGGTATTTCAGTTCCCCACCTTTGAAAATGGTTTTATGGGCCTATATAGGTATTATTTCCTGCCAGGAGCTATGGATGATCCATCTTAATGTTACAAGGTTATATTTTTTTCTAGCATAAGCAATATAAAATGTTCCTTTTAATTTGTATTTTCTACCTTTAATTATACATTTTTTCATATTAAGAGAAAATACAAGGAAGGTATGTCATTCCTTAAAGTTGGCCTTGTGTGATCTTAAAACATCACTGAGATAGTGTAAGAAAAAGTAAATGAAGATGATTATTATAATCAGTATTACTCAGTATGTTAATTATGATAAAAGCTAAGGCCTACATTATGTTTTAGAGACTTACATTGGTGTGTAAATCAGGTAAAAAGTAGGGTAATTTAGATGTTATAGAAAGCTATATTTTTAATATTCCAGTTACTAAATATACCAGTGTGTCTTTCAGGAATGAATCGTTAAAACCATCTTCAACTGTCTTATGAAAAATATTTTATTATAATCTACATATATTTTTATTAATATTCTTGCTTGATTAGAGAAAAATATTGCCTATCTTTAAAAGGCAAGTGTCTTAAGAGTATAGATTGCATAATAATGTGTATGTGCAAGTATCATTCTGATTTGTACTTTAATTGCTGTTTATATGCAGTGTGAATTAGGAATAAAATAAGGTGAGGTGAGGGAGGGAAGAAGGAATAAGGAATATAATTAACAGACTCAGTAGTTTTGGACTACAGCTGCTTTAATTAACAGTTTTGTGGTGGCAAAACAAATGTGCTTTGGGAAAGCTAAGAATAACTAAGATCGTGGTATCGTCTGTGAGAAAGTTATTTGATATTTTTTGACAAAGGAAAAACAAAACTGATAAAAACTTGAGGCAGAAGATATTTATATGATCAATTTCAATAATTTTATATATTGTTATTACTTATATTTATTTATTAATTCAAATAGATGCCAAGCATACTGGTTCTATTAATATTAACATTTTTCTATCCTTTCAGATTGTATGGATATATTTAGCTAATAAAAATGATTATATTAAGATCATAGTGTTTTGTAAATTCCTTATTTTTATGTAATAAAACCCACAAATATAGAATTATTGATTTCCAAGAATGGTGTTCAGTTATCAGGGGATTTTTAATTCAATATTCATCCTTCCCCCATCTAAAATAGTCTTACTACATGTCTTAGCTCCATGAACAACTAATAGATAGGGCTACAAGACAGACTCTCAGACTAGTAGAGAATCTCAATCAGGTAGAGAAGTATATGGAACGAGACATGGTAAGCGCAATGAAAAATACTCCAGTGAAGTCGAGTACAACGAAGCAAAAATAACTTTTCCCCCAAGGAATAGTGAGGTACTGAGGTAATCTCCTGGGAGCTTTTCATTTGTCCTCTTCTCTTTGTTTCTTCATTCCAGCAATTTCCTGTCTAGTATTCATTCAGTTTCTCTTAAATTTTCCCTCTCATTTGATTGGCATTGGTCCACTAGTTTTAAATAGGAAAAAAAAAAGCATATCTAGAATTTACAAGGCATTTACAAGTTTATTAAAATATGGAAAATGCTATTTCAGGACATGTCACAACCAAATATCTATGTTAAAATAGTACTAAATTTTGGAATGCCACATACCTACTATGCATTGGAAATGCTTACTAAAATTTAAGTAAGACAATCTAAAACTAAACCTTAAAATAACGAATTTTTATTCTAATTTTTAAAAGAAATACACATGCAATATATATTTGTTGTGGGAAAGTTAGAAAATACAAATAAATAGGAAAGTTTAGAGCCCCCAAATCCCATACCATTATTTCATGATATGCCTTTTCTGGCTTCTTTTTTCCTATATGGATATATGTGTATAAATATTAACAAAAAACACATATTATGTTATAAAACATTTTTCCTGTCTTCATTTTCAATGGTGACTTAGTTTGCAACTGAGTATATAAAAAATTCCTTAACCACTCTGTATTTGATTGTTTCTAATCATTGATATTATAAGTAAGTTAGTAACATCCTTGTCAGTACATCTTTGAATATGTGTCCAATTGTCTTCTCAGGATGAATAAGGAGTAGACTTTCCATTTCAAATGTTCTGCATGTTTTAAGATCCTTAATATACATATGTATGCTCTAAGTACACTGAAGAGACTATTCTGTTGAAAGGCCTACATTTATATTATATGTGAATATTTAATTATTATGTTTCATGGCACAACCAAGTTAAGTAATTCAGTTCTCTACCAAGCATATTTATTACTTTGATTTTCACAGTTAAATTGTTTTAATAATAATTAATATTTTTATATGTCAGGGTAGAGGCTCTGTCCTTATTGTGTAACATAAGTTTTTTCATCAAAATACAAATCCCTTTACTTAAATGAGTTTAATAGTAATGAAATTTTTGGCTTAAATATATATAATTTTTGTTATAAATATGTACTACTTACAACAAGAATTGTAGGATTTCCAGGGACTTTGAGAAATGTAATGAAAAAGAAGCCTTAAATTGTTTGAAATTTGCAGGGCACTG
Source organism: Chinchilla lanigera (assembly GCF_000276665.1). Lineage (NCBI taxonomy): Eukaryota > Metazoa > Chordata > Mammalia > Rodentia > Chinchillidae > Chinchilla > Chinchilla lanigera. The sequence goes on from NW_004955415.1 coordinate 23,882,695, forward strand.
ATTTGTCCTAGCCATGTGTGTAATGACAAGTGATAAATTAAACAGAGTATTGCTCCCATCTTGTCTTTTGTCTCTGAAGTTGGAAGAGATTAGACTGGAAGGGAATTTCTTTTCTTTGATGACACAGTTCATTCATCTGTCTCATGCACTGTTCTGTGGTTTCCATACATTTCTGATCACAAGGAAAGGGTTAAAATTTGAATCATGATATCTAGGTGCTTGTTTGATTGTGAAACAAGCTATCTTTTCCCTTTTTATACTCTCCTTATCAATCTTTTGTTCACTCCACTTTATTCACTGAAGAATCAAGGTCTTGAATTGCTTTCCTTTTCTTTTCCTACTCCAAATGTTGCCCTAAGTGGCTGTAGCCCTCAAGCAGATGACCTTTGCAGTTCTAATTGACAGCTCTAGATTTCTGAACTTCTGGTTCTCCTTCCTTGTATTTGCTTTTTTTCTATTCTACCTTAGGTTTTTCCATGGTCACATTTGGGCCCTGTATTACTAGGAATTTCACCATCCCTAAAGTCTTACTTCTTCACATACTATTGTTTAATCATTGGTTTTCTTTCCTCCATTACAATTATTTCACCTTAAGCGAACCAATCCACTCACATTAACACCTATTCAGGGTGTCAGTCCTTTTCTATATTCATTTCCCACCTGGTGAAACTTAGATTCCATAGTATATCATTACAGTCCTTCTGCAAATACTCTCAATTCCTTTCTTGTCTCATATTCTCTTACCGAACTTTGTCTTTCGGAATCCATTTTTCCTCCTTTTTCATGCATACTCTCAAGCAACAAACAATTAATGTAATTGGAGGAAAAAATTCACCGTAAAATCTGAAATTTATTGTCAAAAAAATCTCTGCAGAGAAATCCTATCTTAAAACTACAAAAATGTCAGTGTGCACACATTGAAATGAGTACTTACACACGTTCCTCTCCCCCATTGCTATTTATCCAGATGATGACCTCCTGAAAAGTATTATTTAAAGAGGCAAAACACTTACTCTTGCAGAAGGAATGAATTTATGACTTTATTAAAGCTATAACTGAGAACTGATTTTTTATTTTAAAGAGAAAAAAAGTATAACAAAATAACAACAAAGACAAAAACAATACAAATGATACACAATTTCAAAAGAAAATGATAGGAAATTAACAATGGTTATTATATTGCATATTGTTATCTTCAACAAAGTTGCTCAGATCACCAGATGTAAGAATGCAAGATTGATCAAACAGTTAATAAGAATAAAAAATAATTTAAAAAACATTAAAAATGACACAGAACTTTACTGAACAATATGGTAGGAATTCAATAATGGCTGTTATATTGCATATTGTCTTCAAATTAGTTGTTCAGATTACCAGATATAAGCATGCAAAATTAGTCATGAAACATTTAAGCGTTCACTGTTCCCTTCAATAAACCAATAGACACCAGCAGTACAATTATCCTAGCTATCCTTATATATGCATATATATTTTTTCCCTTCTTCTTTCTTTCTTTTCTCCTTTCCTTCATGAAAACTGATTTTTTGAATGAATTTTTCTTCCTATCAATGTTACCTTATAAAATTTCAGACTGCAGTCCATGATAAATGAAATTTTTGTCTTCCTTTAGTGCTTTTTTCTATATATCCAATTTCTGCTATAAAAACCCCAAATTATTGTTAGTATCTCTCCATTTTGATTGCCATTCTCATACTTTTAGAGATAAGAGTATAAAGAAATTAGAATCTATGACACAGTTTTACTTCCTTGATATTTACACTTGCTAGACAAATTGAGTTTAGATAAGTTGTACAACTTCCCTAAGATTCAATTTGTCTATCCTGTACCATGGAATTAATAATTCCTACCTCAGTGGGTTGTTTTGAGATCAAATGCATATGTTTGTACTCTATGAAAACTTATGCAGGGACAGCCTGTTATCATTTGAATATTTCAGATCCAGAATTACTTTCATGATATAAATTACTGTGAATTAAAATTTGGTATTCAATATGATTTTAAACATCACTATATTGAAATATGAAATGTGTCTTTTCAAAATACCTGCTTTATCTCATAAGTATGCTTTACAAATAATTTCTTCTAGGGATGTATTTTATTGATAGTATAAAAATCATAAATGTATTATGTTTGAAAAACAATTTTTAGTGTTTTATTCCTTCTCAGGGGATCTAAGTAATGAATTTTTGATAAAATAACACCATTACTACCTCCACACAATGGATATGTTTTCTTTAACATATAAATAAATTACTATGTAAATATTGGGATGAAACCATGTAAGTCCTCTGAGGGAATGACGGCAGTTTGGTATTCTTGGCTTCACATTTCTTCACAAAACTATTTCTTAATATTTTAACTTTCACATATAGTGCTTAATATTTTAACTTTCAAATATAATGCTTTTGAAGAAATATAAAGCAATGGAAGTCCAAAGAGTGGGTCGATTTAGAAGTGTTTACCTAGTCCTCAAAAACATGTGTAAAATATCAAGAAATTTAGTCATCTTCAAATCTGGAATCATTTTGGAAGATCTGTTTTGAAAATAAAGCATTTAACACTAAAGAACTGGCTTACCCAACTATTTGATTTGAAGGAAAATAGAGAAGGCTAGTTTGATGAAATGCAATCTGTTTCATTATTCACTAGGCCTTGGGGAAAATCACATCTGAAGGAAAGGCTATAATTAGCTCAATTCTTGCTTTTTATCCCCTATGTGGCAAAATATAATTGTTTCTCATTTCTTTTATCTTTATTATTATTATTAACAATTTATAAATTTCAGGATCTGAAATTATTTGTAATTGAGAAATTATTGGTAGTATTCAATTATATGGTATGCATTGACACTAACATAAGTCCAAAAATTTGTGTCTTTAAAACTTATACTTTATCACTATGTATTTTTCATTATACTCCATTCTTGTAATGGGCTATAGTTCTATGTCCAACTATGAATAATTAAAAGCACACTCTTCTTACTACAGCTCTCCAACATAAAGAAATCTGTCTTCTCTACTTTTATTTGCTTTCTTACAGTCACCCGTAAGGACTGGGGTTAGAAGTTTATTTTAATTAGACTTTAAAGGTAATGAACACTATCATCAAACATATGGACATTCCCAGAAGCATTTTTGTAAGCTGTATGTTCGTCTGCAGACTCCATCAAACCTCATAATCATATTAAAAATTCTTTCAGCTTAAGACTATTTTGTTTAAGCTATGAGAAAGTTTCCCTCATTTTTCTTCTGATATTTCAAGTTTAAAAAGTAAAACAAAAAGTAGTCTTCTTTCTTTTATATACTTCTAAATTCACAATTTTTCCAAGAGCGTTTTTAAGCTGTATTTTAGAGTGTTTATCTTTTAGGATTTAAAACTGATTTTCATATGAATATTCTAATATTTCTATTGTTAATTAAGTAGCTTTGAACTACTAGGAATTTTAAGACCTACAGTGTGTAATTTTAAAAAATGCTGATGGTAATATAGAATATAACTTTATTGTGGTAATATGATTTTTCTCTTTTTTGTGACAGGGTCTTGTTGTGTAATTCAGGATGGCTTTGAGTTCACTATGTAGCCCAGGCTGGCCTTGAACTTGCAGCAATTCCCTTGCTTCTGCCTGTCAAGTGCTAGGATTACAGGCATGCACCACCACACCCAGCCAATTTTTATAACCACTGCTTAAGTATTTTTGTTTGCATTCTAAATTCTTAGTTCTGCATGTTGACTTACTGAACATTTCTTTGGTAAAACTAGACATATTATTTGATTTATATGTTAATTAATTTTCAGTAGGAGTACTTACTGTGAAATGGTAAAGATTATTTGCTGTGTAGCTTTCTGATAGCCTAAGTATGTACAGGAAAATGCAGTGGAGAAAGCAGTTTGAGGATTAGGAAAGCCATTAGTGAGGGATTTCAAATTTCCTACTGGCCTGCAAATTTAAATAAAGTGTATTCTCTGTGATGCTATGATATATGCCATAAAAAAGGTTAGATTAGCAAATGAAGCATTATATGAATAATTAGTTTGGTAAAAGAATAAGAAATCTCCTATCAAAGAGAAGCCCAGGACAAGATGGGTTTGCTGCTCAGTTCTACCATTTAATGAAGAGCTAGTATACGGCCATAGCACCCTGAACATGCCTAATGTCATCTAATGGAAATTAATGCCAATTCTTCTTAAAGTATTCCAAACAGTTTGAGAGAGAGGAATTCTTCCAAACATATACTAGGAGGGAAGCGTTACCCTTATATCAAAGCCATAACACACAACCATAAAGATACAACAAAAAAGCAAACCAAAAGCCATTATCTTTAATGAATGTAAATGCAAAAATCCTTAACAAAATATTAGCAAGGAAAATCCAACCTTACATTAAAAAGAATATTCACTCTGGCTAAATAGAATTTTTCTTAGAGGAGAAAGGAAAACTTGACATGTGCAAATATATAATTGTGATGCACTGTGTCAACAGAATGAAGGGCAAAAACCATATGACCATAGTAAATATAGAAAGGGCATTTAACAATTCAGTATCTTTTCATGATTAAAATACTAAACACATTATGTATGGAAGGAATATACCTCAACATAATTAAGGGTCTATATAATAAGCCAACAGGTAACATTATACTGAAAGGAGAAAAGCTAGGAGCTTTTTCTCTTGGGCCTGGAAGAAGATAAATATACCTATTTTTTACCACATTTATTCAACATAGTGTTATAATTCCTAGCCTGAACAATGAGGCAGAAGTGAGAAATAAAGGACAACTAAGCTGAGAAGGAGAAAATCAAGTTGCCACTGTTTGAATATGACATGCTCTTACACATAGAAAACATCATACTACTCCAAAGACCAATTGTAATGAAAGAAATTCAGCCAGGTTTTAAAATACAAATTCATCCTACAAATCAAAAGTGTAGCTACATCTCAGTCAATTATTTGAAATAGAAATCAGAAAGTAGTTCCATTTATAATAGCTAAAAAGTAATATACCTAGAAATAAATTTAACCAAAGAGGTGAAAGCTGTCCAGAATGAAAAAAATAAATCACTGATGAAAGAAACTAAAGGGAGCACACACACACAGATACACACACACACATGCATGGCCCTGCAAGTTCATAGATTACAAGATTTAATATTATTAAAATGTCTGTACTATCCAAAGCAATCTACAGATTCAATGCTGTTCATATAAAAATATCAGCAATCTTTCCAAAATTGGAAAAATTAATCCTAAAATTTTAATGGAACTACAAAAATAATCACCCCACACATAGCCAAAGCCATCTTGGGTAAAAAGGACAAAGAAAGAAGCACTACAATATCTTGTTTCAAAATAGACTATTAAACTATAGTAATTGAAACAGTGTGGTGTCGGCATAAAACCAGACACAGAGACCAATGGAACAGAAAGGATCCCAGAAGCAAACCTGCAGATAACTGATTTTCAACAAGTGTTAAAAGCATGCATTGGAAAAAGGGCAAGTTTCTCCACAAATAGTGCTGGGGAAATTCGATAGCCATATTCAAAAGAATGATAAGGTTTTAGCAAACACTTGAACTTTCTGACATGATAGCATTAGAAGTTGAAAAACTAAGTGGAAAAGGATATGGAGAAAATGATCTCTCAGATACAAAAAGAAACAATGCTTAAAATCAAAGATATTAGAAAATCACAAATAAAAGAATAGATAAGCTTAGATAAATGAGGGAAACAAAAATAGTCCAACATAGTAAAGAAATGAAATCCATGAAAGAATTCCAAACAGAAATCCCCTGAAAGTACATGCAACAGCTTGATTGAAGGAGAGGATAGAGTATCAGATTTTGAAGACAAAATTGCAGCTAGTGATCATGAAAAAATTCTATCTTAAAAATAGCAAGAAATCATAAAAAATCAATCCAACAGCTACAAAATGAGGCAAAGAAGAATGGCATAAGATTGACTGGGGTCGATGAGAAAGCTGGAGACAGCACAAATGCCATAAAAAAAAAATTCACAGAAATAATGGCAGAAAACTTCCCAAGCATGGATAAAGAATTTGACATACAAATAAATGAAGCATATTGAACTCCAAACAGTTATGACCAAAATAAAACTACACCAAGACATATAATAGGATTGCAGAAATTGAGCACAAGAATAGATATTAAAAGCCATTAGAGAGCAGCTGGGATTTAGCTCAGTGGCACAGCACCTGCCTGGCAAGCGTGAGGTTGTGAGTTCGATTCCTGGTACTGAAAAAACAAACAAACAAACAAACAAAAAATAAAAGCCATTAGACAAAAGAAATAGACCACCTATAAAGGAAAACCCATGAAAATCAGGGCAGACTTCTCAACACAAATCTTCAAGTTAAGAAATGCCTGGAATGAAGTACTTCAAGTCTTGTAAGAAAACAACTTCCAACCCTGATTGACATACCCTGCAAAACTATTTTTCAAAACTAATGGAAAAATAAGATACTTCCATGACAACAACAGAAGAAATTCATGACCTTCAAACCAACGCTACAAAGAGTATGGAAAAATATTCTAGACAGATATAAAAATGACCACAATTCCAAGAACAATAGAGGAAAGAAACCCACAGGCAGGACAAGCAATTAAACAGAGGGGAAAAGCAGGGAACCAATAGTAGGAAAATACCATGACAAAGATAAGCCAATACCTATCAGTTATCACCATCAAAGTAAATGGCCTCAATTCAACAATCAAAAGAAACAGACTGGCAGAATATTTCAAGAAAAAAAATCCAACCATATGCTGTGTTCAAGGAACACATTTAACTCTAAAAGAAATTCATAGACTTAAAAGTCAAAGTATGGAAAACAATACTCCATGCAACAGGAATCCAGAAAAAAACAGGGTAACTATTCTCTTTGCACACAATGTGAACTTCAAACCAAGAATGATTAAAAGAGATAAAGAAGATCACTACAAATTTGTTAAGGGAAAACTTCAAGAGGAAGAGATAATAATCATAAATATACACCAAATATGGGAGCACTTGACTATATAAAACAATTATTAATAGACATGAAAAATCAAATGAGCAATAGTACAATTGTAACTGGAGCCCTGAATACCCTATTTTCAAAAGAGATAGATCAAGTAGATGAAAAATCAGCAAACACAGGAACTTAACCAAACATGTGGACAAATGCATTAGATGTTTTCAGAGTGTTCCACCCAACATCATCGGAATTCACATTCTCAGTTGCACACAAGACACTGTCTAAAATAGACCATATACTAGCCCATAGAACATGCTAAGGTAAATTCAAAGAAACTGAAATTATCCCATGTATATTATTTGACCATAGTGCAATCAAATTGGAAATTAATGGCAAAAGAAACTGCAAAAACTCCATAAACATATGGAAATTAAATAATATTCCCCTAAACAACCAGTGGGTCACAGATGAAATTAAAAAAGAAATTAAACAATATCTACAACTAAACAAGAATGCAGGTACAATATACCAGAAGATATGGGATGCAATGAAAGCAGTCTTAAAAAGAAAATTTATAGCAGTGAATTCTCACATCAGGAAAACAGAATGAGCACAAATAAACAGCCCAATGTTGCACCTCAAGCTTCTAGAAAAAGAACAAGACAAGCCCAAGGTCCAAATAAGAGAGGAAATTATAAAGATCAGAGTACAAATTAATGCAATGGCAACTAAGAAAACATACAAATAACTAATGAAACAGAGTTGGCTCTTTAGAACAATAAATAAAATGTATAAACCCTTAGTCAACCTTATCAAAAAAAGGAAAGAAAAGACTCAAATTCATACATTAAAGAATGAAAAGGGTGAAATCACTATAGATCCTGTGGAAATATGAAGATCATCAATATCTCCTTCAAAATCTTTACCCGCAGAGTGTAGAAATCATAGAAAAAATGGACAGATTCCTAGATAAGTATAAATTACCAAAGCTGAATCAAGAAGATATAAAAATTTTGAATAACCTAATATGTGTTAATGATATTGAAAATGTATTTAAACTCTTAACAACAAAGAAAAGCCCAGGTCCTGATGGATTCACTGCTGAATTATACAAGAAATGTAGAGAAGATTTAACACCTATACTCCTCAAACTTTTTCGTGAAATTTACGGGAAGCAATTCTCCTTAACTCATTCCTGAAGACAAGTATTACAATGATATGAAAACCAGAGAAAGACCCAACCAAAAAGGAGAAATACAGGCCAGTCTTCCTAATGAACATTGTTGTAAAAATCCTCAATAAGATACTATCAAACAGAATGCAGCAAATCATCAAGAAGATTATACACCATGACCAAGTGGGATTCATCTCAGGAATGCAGCGTTGCTTCAACATATGCAAATCAAAAAATGTAATACACAACATCAACAGACCCAAAGACACAAAAATCACATCATCATCTCAATAGATGCAGAAAAAGCATTTGATAAAGTCCAACACTCATTCATGATAAAAACAGTACAGGGCTGGGGATTTAGCTCAGCAGCAAAAGCGCCTGCCTGGCAAGTGCAAGGTCGTGAGTTCGGTTCCCGGTACCGGAGAAAACCAAAAAAAAAAAAAAAAAAACAAACAAACAAACAAAAAAAACAGTACAGAAAAATTGGAATAGATGATTTTTATTTCAACCTGATGGAAGCCATCTATGACAAACCAATAGCCAACATCATACTAAGTGGACAAAAACTGAAAGCTTTCACTCAAAATCAGGAACAAGACAGTGATGTGCACTATCACCACTCCTGTTCAATGTAGTTCTGGAAACATTAGCCAGAGCAATTGGAGAAGAGAGATAAATAAAAGAAATAAGAATAGAAAAGCAAGAATTTAAGTTATCACTATTGGCAGATGACATGATACACTACATAGAAGACCCCCAAAAATACACCAAAAGACTTCTAGGTTTAATCATCTAATTCAGTAGCATAGGTGGATATAAAGTTAACCTTCAAAAATCAATAGCATTCCTGGATACAAATAACAGTCTCACTGAGAGAAAATTAGGGGAACCACATCCTTCATAATAAAATCGAAAAAAAAAAAAAGAAATACTTAGGAATTAATCTTGCAAAATAAGTAAATGATCAATTCATTGAAAATTACAGTACTCTGAAAAATGAGATTTGAGAGGATGTCAGAAAATGCAAAGTTGTCCCTTGCTCATGAACAGGAAGAACCAACAGTGAAAATGGCCATACTGCCAAAATTGTTGTACAGATTTAATGCAATCACAATCAAAATATCATTAGCATACTGCACAGAACCAGAGAAAACATTCCCAAAATTCATCTGGAACCAGAAGAGACCTGGAATAGCAAAAGCAATTCTGGACAACCAAGGCAAGGCAACAGGCATCACGATGCCTGATTTGAAATTATACTACAAAGCTACTGTAATCAAATCATCGTGGCACTGGCAAAAAAAAACAAAAAAAAAACAGACCTGAGGATCAGTGGAACAGATTAGAAGATGCAGACATAACTATAAGCATATTCAGCCACCTTATCTTTGACAGAGGGCCAACAATGTTCACTGGAAGAGAGATAGCCTCTTTAATAAATGGTGCTGGAAAAACGGACTATGTACGTGCTGAAGACTAAAACTAGGCCCATATCTATCACTATGCACTAAACTAAAGTCAAAATGGACCAAAGATCTAAATATTAAAATAGAAACACCAAATCTGCTGGAAGAGAAAGTATGTAGAAATCCTAAAGACATAGGTGAAGGCAGAGACTTCATGAACAGAACACAAACTGCTTGGCAAATACTTCAAAGAATGAACAACTGGGATCTCATCTTATTAAAAAGCTTTTACATATCAAAAGAAATCACCAATAGAGTGAAAAGACAACCCACAAAGTGGGAAAAAATTTTAGCCAACTGTTCCTCAGTCAAAAGACTCATATCTATAACATATAAAGAACTGAAAAAAATTAGACCCCCAAATTCAAAGACCCAATCCAAAAATGGGCATCTTAAATGAATATGCACTTCTCAGAGGAAGAATTACAAATAGCAAATAAATACATGAAAAATTGTTCAACGTAATCAGTCATTTGAGAGTTGCCAATTAAAACAACACTGAGATTCCATCTCACCCCAGAAAGAATGGCTATCATCAAGAAATCAACCAATAACATTTGCAGGAGAGGCTGTAGGGAAAAAGGAACTTTTCTCCACTGTTGGTGGGAGTGTAGACTGGTGCAACCACTGTGGAAATCAGTCTGGAAGTTCCTCAAAAAACTAGGATTACATGACCCATTTGATCTAGCTATTTCCCTGCTGGGTATTTTCCCAGAAGAATTAAAAACATAAGAACATACAGATATATGGGCATCCATGTTTATAGCAGCAAAATTTGTAATAGCTAGGTATGGAAACAACTCAAATATCCATCAACACAAGGAATGGATAAAAAGATGTGGTATTTTTATACAATGGAATACTTCTCAATTATAAAGATACTTGAGACATTTATAGGTAAATGAATGCAACTTGAGATCCTACTCACAAGTGAAATAAATCAAATGTATGTGTAAACTTTGTATTGTTTCCCTAGTGCAAAAAGCTGAAGGAGTAAATAAGATCCAAAATGTACAATAGATATTGGGAAATGGGAAGAAACTCTTCAGAAGAAAAGAGAAACTGGGATGGGGAAAAGGAGAAAAGAAGGAAGGGAAAAGGAAAAGTATATATGTGTGTGTGTGTGTGTATATATATGAAGTTAAGATAATTACACCACTAATTTCAATTCATTAAAAAGAAAAGTTTGTGCTTATATTGCTTGGTCAATTTTTCATGCCCATGTCTTGTAATCTGAGCAACTGCTTTGAAGATAACAAGGTGCAATGTATTAACCACTGTTACTCTCCTACTATCATATTTTGAAATTTTGTGTCATTGTTTTTATTGTTTTTTCTGTTTCAAATAAAAGGCAGACCATCAATATACACAACTTTCTGTGTTTTTATGTTTTACTTAAAAATTGAATAAAAGTAAGGTATCATTAAGCAAAGATAACTTTTTGGCTTTGGGTGTACTGACTTTAGGAAAGAGTAACATAAAATAGCCACGAATCACTGGACTACAGAAAATGATCCAAAATATTTGTCTTTAGGTGATCTTACCTTTATGTGAACATCATAGAGTGTACTAAAATAAACCTACATTGTATGGGTCGATCATTTGATGTGGTCTCTTAATAAAATTAGCAGACCCAGTGAATATGAGATATATGAGGATGCTGCTGGTATAACATGAAATACTGCTTTATAGTAAACTCTTTTTAATAAGTAGAGGTATACACTCTAACATGGCAATAGAAACATTGTATAGTAAATTCATAATCAGGTAACAGTCATGTATTACCATTGTAAAGTATTAGATACCTTACATAATTGTATACTATGCTATTATACAATTATACATACAGTAAGTTTCCAGCATTATCACAAACATAGGAGTAATGAGGTGTACTAGATACTATGATGCACTTGTTGTCAGTAGATATATGAATTTGCTAGCTTTGTCATATTCATGTGGAACCACCGTCATATAATCAATGTATCATTGACTAAAATGTCATTAGTTAGCCTTGATGATAAGAATATAAATGATGATATTTGTATCAATTTTTATACATTGAAAAAGGAGGATGCATTTGTACTGAAGTTCCCAAAAGGTATTTGCATATATCAAAGTGAAGAGTTACTGTCTAGGTGCAGGCATACCCAGTAGTTACAAATCTCTGTCTTAAGTATAATAATAAAGGTATGTAAAAAACTACAGAACAGAGAAGAAAGGATAGTAGATGGCAGAGACTGGGATGGCACAGGCTTCTAGAGAGAAGACATTTATATTGTGATATATTAAAATATATCAAATAGTAATAATAATAATAACAATAATAATTAGAATGCATAATCAAATAAGTAAATAAATAAAATGCATGGTAAGTACTATTAAAGGACTGAAGATTGGCATGGTAAGGAACTGGGAAAAAATTTCTGATAGGAAAATGGAGAAAGATGTTGAAAGACTGCATACAACTGAGACTTTGGAGCATTGCTAGAATTTTGACAGACAGAAATGGAGGAGAGGAAATATAGTTAGTCAGATAGCAGAAGCAAAACCACAAATGAGGAAACATTCTGTACATATTCTGTAATACCCCACTTTGTCTGAGTATGAGGTACATAAGAACAAGATAAGTCATGAAAAATAGGGAGAAACTAGATTGTAGACATTCTAAAATGTTAAATTGAGCTGTTTGAATTCCCATCTGATTCTTTCCTTTTGGCAGCAGTGTATAAGGTGGCTTAAAAGGTAAAGAGATTGGAAACAGAGCCGTGTACTATGTGTCTGGAGACAGTAATTGAATTCTAACAGTGAGGAGCAGATTTAATAAAGCCCCAAATGGGGCACACAGTGACAGTAGTAATAGGAAAGTGGGAACAGATGCAAGGGGCACTGTGGATGAGGAATTGACAAGACTTGGCAATATCTCACATGAGCAAGAGGACGGGGGAGGGCTTCCGGATGATCTGAGGTTTTTAGCTCATGTTATGAGGAGCAGGGTGGCACTGGTGACTGAGATAACTATCACTGCAGTAGGAATAGGGCTGTGAGTTGAGTTAAGGTGTTGAAAGGACACAGAGGTTGACATTTTCAGCAGTCACTAGGAATCAAGACTAGAGCATAAAAGAACTCCACTACCACGTACACCAAACTGCTGAATAATGCTGACATGATAGGAAATTAACATTTTTAGGAACAGAGGATTAAAGGCTTTTAAATGTGGCAAGATCATCTTCATCCATACAATATATAAAAAAGTCAATGTGGCTCCCATTTCTCAGGCAATCATTGTTTTAAAAAATATTAATTTTCTCAACTATAAAATGGGAAAAAATAGCACCAGTTTTGTCACTCTCTCCCAAATTTTGGGATTTGCATTAAATATATTGCTTTTTTCAGAAATATATAATATTAGGTATGGTCCATAACTATGTTTGTTGTCATTAAACTAAGAGAATTCTACAAAGAAAAAAAATACATAGAATATTTTAATGGTACATTGGTAGATGCTGTAAATACCAAAATTTCTAAAAATATTTAACTTTCATTAGGCTCCTACTCTGTACAAAGTTAAATGACTCAGGTCTTTAATTAACAATGTGACATTGTAGTATTTCAGATTTACAGATAAGGAAATCCAGGCTCAGAGAAATGAAAGGGATTTGATCTGAGACTCTAGAGCCAAATCTCTACCCATTAGTCCATGTTGGTCCCTGTTGAGTGAATGAGTAAACATCTGCTACTGACCATATTTTGATTATTGCATTTGTGTTAATATTGTGTTCCTGTCATCCTCTTTTATTTCCAAGGCTTGTGTGACCAAGATGCATTGCCTTTATTTTCCCACAAATCCATTTCTTTGGTGTGGAGGTAAATTGACTTAGGGCTGGTATCGTGTATTATACAGGAAATTCCACAGCATAGAGAGAGAGCACAGGCTTTATTTTTATTTATTTCTTTCTTTATTTTGATACTGGGTATCTAACTCAGGATCTTGTGCTTGCCAGGCAGGTGCTGTGCCACTGAGCTATATCCCTGATGGAAGCTTTAGATTTAGCTCAAATACTTGTTTTAAATTTCACCATTTTATCATGTTAATTGTCATACCTTTGGAAAGTTGCTTACCAACCTAAGCCCTGGTTTCTCATCTATAAACACTGAGTTATAGACAGAGTTAAGTGATATGATATTTGTGAAATGCCTGTAGTATCTTACAGGTTGATCTCTAGGCCTGACACCCATTAAGCACAATAGACACAGTGTACAAAACTCAGTGTTTTTAGGGCCCCACAAAAATGTTTCAGTTTAAAAGAGCATTTTTTTTTGGTATCAAAAGGACAAAATGAACTTTTGAATTGAATAAAATATATCAATTTTTCACTTTTATACTGATGTAGTTGTAAAATACAATTTTTAATATTTTTAATGGAGAAAGTAGTCCTTGGAGGCAGAAGTTTCTTAAGCCTATGAATGTCATAACGTAGCCAGGAAATCACTGCTTGCTTAGATCCTTCTAACCTCTAGTGTTTGAGCCATAATGCATTCCTCATACATTTTCTTGATTGATTCATTAGCCAGCTAATTTCTAGCTTATGTCACTTAAAAGAAAATTAAAACTTTGTGCTCCCTTACCCTATAAGATGTTTCTAATGCATCCTTTCTAAATACTTATTTTCTTTTCTTAGTTACCTCTACTGGGTGATTAAATATCTCACACAGTATCTAAACTATTTTTGTACACGTCAGTCTCTCCTACTTGGCTGTCAAACCTCCTTGAGAACATGTATTGTGTCTAAGCCACTGCCTCTGTATCCCCGGTAACTAGCAAAATAAATGACACACATAAATTTGCTCATGAAAGTTTGGGGAATTTAATCAATTTGCAGTACTGACTTTGTATTTCCAACCATAGGCTAATTTTTGTTTGTTAATGGGCTTTGTAACTAAGATTTCAGCTAAAATTCTAGCTATCCAAAATGAAAACATATCATCTAGTCTGTAAAATTACCTCCTTCTGGACTTTCTCTACATTTATTCACTACTTTCTAACAACATAATTATTCCTTAGAGATGGAAAAGTTAAATAAATTTGTTTGTGAAGACCTCATCCCTTCCCTGCCAAATTTATTTAATTAGAAAAGGCCTATAAAAATAGCCAAGGTCTTTTGATATCTTCATGTGTGCATTCTAGTGTAATAAATGGTTCTATGTACTACTGACCTAGTGGGAATACCATACCACTGAGAATTGAACCTTAATACCTTCATACCAAAGAGAGACTAGCTTTGCCTAATTATGTATCAGAGAAAACATATATCACTAATAGTGTTGAAATACCTAGCTTCATGGATGGAGGAGAATATGTAATAAATTATTTGGAAATTGGTTGCCAATTAGTTTGCACCATATAATTGTTTATTTTTTTAAGGAAACTGTGAAGCATCACTTTGTTTTTCATTTATTTTTATCTGTTCTGTTGACTGATTTATAGATTTCTTTGCCTTGAAAAGTTTTGACATCTTAATAGTCTGTGGAGTATAGAGAGGGTAAGCACTAGAGTGAGGGTGACAAACTGCAGTTTGGAGAATTGTAGATGACAGTCTCGGTTACATCAGAGCAGTTGGAGGGAAGGGTAATCTTTATTCTCTCTCAAGCCCGATAGTACACAAAGCCTGTAACAAGCTTGGCTGCTTGTTTCCCATCCTTAATATATCTTGAAAGAGAAATGTCTGGCTTTCTGAGGAAAATCGGTGTATGCTTACATATAGAAAACTTCTGAAATTGGGCACAGTCTAATACCTGGAATCTCATGTTCATTAAGTAGATTCTTCTAAAATTATTCAAATTCTTAATTATAAAGTAAGGATGGTAAAAAATGGATAGTTATTGCCTTGATGGGAAGTTTTACTGGATAATCTCATTTTATTAATAATAAGAAGAATAGTTATCCTTATGCTACAAGGATGGCATTTTTTGGTGCTTCCATAAACCTTTTTTCTTTTGATGCTCACAACGCCCCAGGGACAGTATTGTCATTTTGCGGGTGAAGAAACAGAGAAATATGCACTTTCTGTGACTTAGAGAAGATATCAAAGTTAGTAACTGGCAGTATTAGGATCAAATCTGGGTCTTCTTATTTAAAGTCTCTTATTATTTTTGCATTCCTTGCTTCTCAGCTTTTTAATTCAGTAATCACAGGCTGACCTCCTGACACAATTGAAAGGCAGTCAAAGACGTGTCTTTTAATAAGATAAATCCTATTGAGCATCCCACTTACGCTCTGTGTGACATTTTTTTTTTTTTTTTTGAGTACTGGGAATCAAACTCATGACCTCATGCTCACCAGGCAGGTGCTTGCACCACTGAGCTATATCCTCAGCCCCTGATATGTATTCATTACACTTATGTTTGCATAATGCTACATAAGTTTTCACTTGTGATTCTTAGGAAACCCAATGGCTTTGGTATAACATATTTGTCCAATTCATGGTACAGAGATTGAAACTGACAGTGTTGGATTTCTCCCAGATAGCTAGTGAAGGAATAAATTAGATTTTTGGGGCTTCTCTAAAGTCAAGGTGTTGGCAAATGTTGCTTCTTCTGAAGAAAATGTATTCCATGTTAGTGTTCTAGCTATTGATAAACTGAGGAATCCCCTTTTCTTGTAGATGGTACACTTTCCATGTCTTCACATAATCTTCCCTCTGTGTGTCCATTTGTGTTTCCAAATACCCGTGTCTATAAGGAAATGAGCCATACTGAGCCCACTCTAATGATCTTATTTTAACTTCATGATCTACGAAGATAATATAAGGGCAAATTCATAGGTGCTGATGGTTAGGACTTCGACATCATTGATGAGTGACAAAATTAAACGTGTAACAGTGAAAGCTCACAACAAGTTAAATTTTTTTGCATTAATTACCACAGTGTTTGTATTATATTCTGATGACTTTTGAAATTTAATTTTTTCCCACTTAATATTAAAATACTTTTCAGTAATGTACTTATCTGTTATGCATTGATTTTGATTCTTCTGATGGCTTTTGATTCATCTATAGACTTTTAGATTTTTATTTTTAAAGGATTCTCTACTAAATAATGACATTGATTTAATACAATCAGTTTTCTAAAAATTGCTTCCAAAAAATTCATGAAATTTTTTTTTTTCATAAAAATTATGCTCAAGTTTGTAAAGAAAAGCAAGTAGGAGAACATCCTTTTAGGTAGTATGGAATGTCCTAAGTTATAATTATCTGAACAGAATTTCTTTTGTCTGTCATGTTACACAGGATTAATAGAATGAAACATTTCTTCACTGTTGTTTGGTTTCTCTATGACTTTGAGTACCTTTTAAGGTCGTGGAGACACCTCAGTGTAAGTAATTTTGAAATTGTGAAATAGATTGGGTATTATTATTTATAAGTATTGCCTAGAGTAATATGAAATGTTCCTTAAATTTAAACAAACTGGGTTAAGTGCCATTATCTTAAATATCCATTTAAGTAAAAATACTGCAGTAGTTAGAAAATGGGATTAGGAGAAAAAAAAATGTGATTGAACTTAAGGTTGCCATTATTCTGTGTAGGTGCTGTTGAAGTGAGTGTGGCTACCGTTATTCTGAATAACCATGGGCAAGTAATGTGTCCTCCAAACTACAGTATGCTCATGTCTAAAAGTGAGACAATGCTAATACATTCCTCACAAGGCTTTTGATTATATCATTGAAGACAATACATGCAGTATTTTTACAACATTTCCAGGCATTTTGTGAGAAGACAATAAATATCAACTGTACTGGCATCACCAATTAAATTAATTAGTTCTATTAAAATTGTGATTACTATTTTATCTTATTAAATTAAAACCTTGAGCCTGAAGATTTGCTGAAATTCTGTTTATAGCAATATAAGAGGCACCTTTCACAAAAAATTAAAATTGTTTTATGTCAGAGATTGATGACTATAGCTCTAATGAATCTGTTGTTTTTCTTAGGTTCTTTTTTGTATCGTTATTAATTTTAGTTGAATTAGAACCTTTAGAGAAATTCCAAGATTTAAAAAGTGAATATTTTGTCATTTTGTTATTGATTTTTATTTTTTAGCTTTAGATACACATTTTTGTTTTTATTCCCAAGACACTTTGTTATTTAAATTAACTTGTTAGAATAATGTCATCCATGATGCTGCTTTTATTTTCAAATACTACTTTAGTTAAAAAAAACTCTTAAAAACAAATCCCTGTTATACAAGTAGTACATACTAATGTTGGAAGGAAAATGTGGGCACTCATAAACAAAATTCAAGGCACGTATCGCTTCCCATTCCTCACAAAATCAGTGTTTGCATTGAGAGAGCACTTCCTAATGTCATTTTCTGACTCTTACACTATTTTTTGGATAAACTGAATGTTATGTGGACTGACACTCTCTTTTATCTGAATAACCTCTTTGGTTTCAACAGTGTACAGGGAAGAGAACTGAGGCTGCTGAATCAGCAGGGTGTCTATGTCTGTTTTCCAGCCTGAGTTCCTTTCATGTAGAGATGGAACCCCAGAGGGCTGCTAGAGAAGGTTGAATTCAAAATAGAAATTTATTATTTTGTGTGTTATATTAGTAGGAAATAAACAAGCTCTGAGACACTTAACATGTTTTCCAACTTAGTTTATCTCTCATCGTTTTACTCTTTGTGTATTGCCTTCCACTCTTTCCAAGACTGTTCTTTCTTTTCCAAAGTGGAGTTAATGACAGTTCATTACCTTGCCATGTATTTCTCTTTATGGCACTAGTAAGGGTTCTACATTTCTTATCTGCAATTCTGTAATTTTCTTTTTTAGAATCCAAACTGTTTAAGATTCAAAATATTCTCACAACAACTATGAAACTATTTATGGCTACTGTTTATCATATTTCATGTGAATATTAGTATGTTTGACTAATCAAATGTAAATGTGCTTGGTTACAGGACATTGCCTCAGACTTCCCTGGGGGCATTATGCACCATGTGGTATAGTCATTAGATCCTTTTAAGAATTCTAAAGTCTGAATTCTAAAGGACAACTATTCTAAAGATGCTGAAATGGAGTTGGTGGCCTGTTTTAGCATAAGGTGGCAAAGATGAGTGTAATAGGGAAAGCAATTCTGTGTCAACAGCACTAATTCTGTTCTGGACCCTTACACTGCTTGTGCGGGTGTGGGTGTGCACTGTCTGCCGTCCCCTTCTCTTCGTTCTATCACATTCTCACCATATCGTGCAAACATGTTTCCTGAGGTCCTTGACTTTTGCTTTTTGTGTCCGTTATTGATACAGTACATTTCCTTCCTCAAATACAATAGATGTCCTTTGAGGTAACACTACAGAACAATCAGGCTAGAATGATGCTTTGCTAGAGGTACTTTAGAATGGTACATATTTCTGGCCATAGTGAATCTGTAAACTCATGCCATAATTTTGTCTCTGAGTTGAGAGGAATCCCAAGGAAGAGCAGAGGATCACACTTGAAGGCTATAGAAAGGAAAGAGAAAAAAAGATAGAGGGCAATTCACTTGGGACCTTTCCTGTCTCTCAGGAGCTATTCCCATTCCCCATTCTTATTCCCCAGCACATTTTCTACTCTTAAAAAAAAAAAGAAAAGAAAGGATAGAAAAGATAGAAGCATAAAACACAACAGAGACCAAGGAGGTTTCTTTATCCATGGTGGAGACCTATGGATTATTCTTGCAATTTCATTATTTTAATTGTTGTTAAAGTTGCTGGGAAAATATTTACCAATTACATATAATACTTTCACCCCATAACCTTGAGGACTCTTTGCTTTTGTTTTCCTCTTGACATCTGTACATTTCTTATTAATACTATTTTGCTATTTCTGAATAAAAGGAATTTTAAAAAGGCATTTCTCCTTCCAAGCTGGCACTGTCATTTCAGGTGTACAAAGTCAGGCCCAATTTGCAAATTGTATATTAGAATTTTTCAATCTCAGCATCCTTAACATGTTGGGCCGAATAAGTTTTTGGTGTTGGAGGTTGTCTTATTTGATATAGAAAGTTAGCAGATCCCTGGTCTTTCCCCTCTAGATGCCAATAGAACTCATTTACTTCTTTGTGATAAGAATTTCTCTATGTTGACAGAATATTTTCCCAGAGACAAAATCACTTCCCCCTCCTCATTGAGGAGAGTCTTCTTGTGATTTTCAAGGTTTCTTCAGATGGAGAAAGCTTTCCTATTGGACTAGCTTTGTAGCCAAGGGCAAGGACAATATAAGCCAGAATATTTTTCTGCATTTTACTTTATACCTTATTCACTCATTTATTCAACTGATATTTACTGATTACTGAGGATGTGCCAGGCCTGCTTGGGCAGAAGGATAGTGAATAAGATAGTAAGGTCTCTATTTTCAGGAAATGTGTCTTTTGAAAGAATACAGGAAAAGTGAGAAGTATAAATAGTCACTAAAGCAGTAAACAAACACATAGATAAGATAACTTCAAATATTGGAAGGGGCCAAAAGGAAAAATGAAATAAGTAATTGAGTACAGTGATTTAAGGAATAGGTGAGTGGTGCCTCAGACAGGATAACCAGGGAAGATTTGCTTATGGAGGTAACATTAGTGCCAAGAAATAGAGCTAATGTATATTCCAGACAAAAAGAAGGTAGAAAATGTGACTAGCTTCACATAAGTTCATTTTTTTTCAGTGGCAATAAGAAGGCCAGTGTGGAAGGACAGAGACTATAGGAAGAGGGAGCTCTAAGAAGTTCCAGGGTTGGGTGGGGTCTGTGTGCTACTAAAAGGGGTTGGATTTCCTTATTGTTGCAATGGAAGCCATTAAAGATTAAAGATATAAATATTAAAACAGAAGCACTAGGTCTATTGGAAGAGAAGGTAGGTGGAGTTTTTGAAGATATAAGGGTAGGTAAAAAGTTCATAAACAAAAACCATACTGCATGGGAAATACTTCAGGGAATCAACAACTGGGATCTTATCTTATTGAAAAGTTTTTGCACATCAAAAGAAATCACCAACAGTGTGAAAAGAAAACCCATTAATTGGGAAAAAATTTTAGCCAACTGCCCCTCAGACAAAGGACTCCTGTCTAGAACATTTAAAATTTTTTTTTAAAATCAGGCCCTCAATATTCAAAGACCCAATACAAAAATGGGCCTCTGAGATGAATACACACTTACCACATGAAGAAATACAAATGGAAAATAAATACATGAAAAAATGGTCGATGTCATTAGTCATTCAAAACATGCAAATTAAAACACTGACTTTCCATCTCACCCCAGAAAGAATGGCTGTCATCAAGAAATCAACCAATAACAAATGCTGGAAGGGTTGTGGAGAAAAGGAACTCTTTTCCACTGTTGGTGGAAGTGCAGACTGGAGCAACCACTGTAGAAATCAGTGTGGAGTTTCCTCAGTAAACTAGAATTAGAGATCCCATTTAACCCAGCTATACTCCTCCTGGGTAGTTTTCCAGAAAAACTGAAAACATCATACCACAGTGATATATATGTGCACCCATGATTATAGCAGCACAATTTGTAATAGCTAAATCCTGGAAACAACTCAACTGTCCATCCACTGAGAAATGGATAAAAATGATGTGTTATTTTTATACAATAGAGTAGTACTCAGCTATAAAGAAAGATAGGCTACAGGCTTTTATAGGTAAATGGATGCAACTGGAAACTATATTCATAAGTGAAATAAAACAGATTCACATGTGTAAACATCATATTGTCTCCCTACTATAAGAACCCAAAAGAGTAAATAAAACATGAAAGGTACAATA
The DNA here is from genome assembly GCF_000276665.1 of Chinchilla lanigera. NCBI lineage: Eukaryota > Metazoa > Chordata > Mammalia > Rodentia > Chinchillidae > Chinchilla > Chinchilla lanigera. The sequence continues at coordinate 23,904,119 of NW_004955415.1, forward strand.
GATATTGTGAAAGGGAAAATAAACTGCTCAGATAAGAAGGGGCAACTGGGGTGAAGGAGGGGAGAGGAAAAAGAAAGAAGGAAGAGGAAAAAATATATATATGGGGGCTGGGGATTTAGCTCAGTGGCAAAGTGCCTGCCTGGCAAGCGCAAGGTCGTGAGTTTGGTTCGCGGTACTGGAGAAAAAAAAAAAAAAAAATATATATATATATATATGTATATGTAGACACAGGATAGCTAGGATAATTGTACTACTAATATTTGTTGGTTTATTGAAAGGAACTGTTAATGTGTAATTGTTTGATCAATCTTACATGCCTATATCTGGTGATATGTGCAACCACTTTGAAGATGACATTATGTAACATAACAACCATTGTTAATATACTATCACCATGTTTTGAAATTCTGTATCATTTTTATTGTCCTCTATGGTGTTTTATTTACATATTTGTTTTTGTTATTTTGGGTTTTTTTCTTTTCTGTTTAAAATGAAAAACAAAATTTATATGTACATACAAGGATAGCTGGGATAGGCTATTGCTGATGTCTGTGGTTTATTGAAAGGAATAGTCAATGCTTAAAATTTTTTTTTCTTGACCAATTTTGCATGCTTGAATCTGGTAATCAGAAAGACTGATCTGAAAACAACAATATACAGTATAAGAACCATTGTTGAACTCCTACCATCTTGTATGGTGAAGCTCTGCATTTCCATTTTTTTTTTTATTACTACTTGTTATTGTCTTTGCTTGTTTGATCAATCTTACATTCTTACTTCTGGTGGACTGAGCAACTTCATTGAAGATAACAGTATGTAAAGTAGCAACCATTGTTAATTGCTATCATTTTGTTTTGAGGTCATGCATTGTTTTTGTTGCTTTTGTGTTGTTTTGACTTTGTCTTCATTATTGTTTTGCTAGTTTTTTTTTTTACTTTTTAAGGTAAAAAAAAATAAAGAAAACCATTAAAGACTTCTAAGCATAATATTAATATATTCTCGTTTAAGGTTTTATCATGACCTTTCTGAGACAAAAGTGAAAGCAGAGAAATATATTATAAGACTTTGAAGAACTGAGAGACATTGGAAGTTTAGGACCATGCTGTAGCATTAGAAATTGGAGAACTCTGAGGATTATGGAAAGTGAAGTGCTGGCAGTTGTGCCAGTGTGTGTTGATTAATGAGGAGGAAAGGCGTGGACTAAGGATGACTTCTGGCTCTGGGGACTGAATGAGTGGGAGGGATTTTGTTATTGTTTACCAGCATGGTGAAGATTCACTAGGGGTTGATGTATGGGGGATGTGGTGGAGGGTGGGAGGAGAGGTAGTTAAAAGTCATCCTGCCCAGATTACCAGATGTAATTATGCAAGATTGATCAAGCAATTAAAGAGAATAAAAAATAATAAGCAAAAAAACATTAGAAACAATACAGAGCTTCACTAAACAAGATGGTAGGAATTTAACAATGGCTGTGGTATTGCATATTGTCGTCTTCAAATTAGTTGTTCAGATTACCAGATATAAGCTTCACTAAAGATAACAGTATGTAATACAACAACCATTGTTAATTTCCTATCATCTTGTTTTGAAATTCCATATCATTTTTGTGTTGTTTTGTTTTGGTCTTTGTTGTTATTTTGTTATTATTTTTTTCTCTTTAAAATATAAAAAAAACAACCTGCCGTGTCCTTTTAGCTTTGAGATTACTCAAAAATTTGGAATGTGCAGATGATCTTTCATGAACCTCCTACACCAAATTTCAGTGACTTTAATTTGTATTGCAACCCAGTTGTTATAGCACCAAACACTGTGAAGCTTCGTCTTTTTCTTTGCAAAAATACTTACATATTGGATTTCACAAATGACTAATTCTCAGTAAATCATGTGTTCAGAGTTGTGGTTTTAGAGAAAGTGACGAATGTATACGGAAACAGATGTCCCCATCTTAGTTCATTTGCCTTGTGATCACTGACTCATGTAGATAACATGACTGTCTGGGATTATGGGCTGTGGAACAAAATGAAGCTTCATTCCGTAGTGGAGAGAAAAGCCCGAAAAAGAGAAAAAAGGAATAAAGCAGCAAAAAGCCTCAAAATTTAATCCTTTTCCGGTGAATGATTAAGAAGTTTCATGTTCCTCTATTCTGTTTCTTAAAGTTGGTCTAAGTCCATGTATAATGTAAGGTTTTACAGCATACTCTGTCTTTAAATTTCAAGCCGTGAGAATCAGGCATTTTCTGTAAAGGGATTTAAAAGTTGTACTTGCTGCTTTCCGCTGTGACAAACTGATCTCACAAACAAACAAGCAACAACAAAACAAAATTAACAAGATCGGTCATTTGCTTTGAAAATGAGGGATGTCTCTAAATAATGAACAATATTAAAAATTTTAAAATATCATTTCATAAACAATTTCCCCAATATGCATCCATTTCATCTGACAAGGACCTTCTGCACTGTATCACATGTAAAGATGTTTAAGTTTATAGTTTATGTAGCAATTAAAGTAATGTGGGGGTTTTACTTTATTTTCCAAGTAAACACAAGATACTCTTCTATTTCATGCCCCTCAATGAATAAAATATTTGTCACTGCTGAGATTCTCCTATGTTTTGTGAGAGCAGTGTTAGCTCTTCTGGTAATTTTCCATTTCTACTTAGGGTTTCTTTGCTGATGAATTTATCTCTAAGACCAGAAGTATAGTTGGAATAAATTCATAAATAGTTATTCTTTGAATGTTGAAAATAAAGCTCATTTATTTGTAAATTAATAGTGTTTACTGTGGATATTGTATTTGGGTTAAAATACACATTCTCTTTTCCTATGATCTATTTTAAATGATTCTGGAAATACAAAATGACAGATTTTAAGGCCAACCATTGTCTGAAGGGTGTTTTAAATAAAGCATATATGAAAACGTGCATTTATTGTAATAATGACTGTAATAACAGAAGCTGAATTGAATTCAGATGAAAATGCTTTGAAATGAAATATCATGCACATGTAGGGTGTTTTTATTATTATTATTCCTTGTGATAGTTAAACTGTGCTAGATAATACTGTTGGATTGGGTTGTGATTTAAACATTTAGTAGTAAGACAATTTACAGTTAATTCTATGTTGAAGTCTCATATTAAGCAGCATTTTTTAGAAGCATATATTAGGCATTTTACAGAGAGCCTTTTTGGAATGGCATTGCTTCTAGTTTTACATTCCTGGAATATTTGTCTTCAGATTTTTTTTCACAAATGAAGCATATGTTATGATGATTAAAACTGTGGTCTTTCCTATGTAAGTATGTATTTACAGCATCGCTAACATAGTTGTACTAGTGACTTCTATCGCTTTACTGAAAAGAACAGTTAATGGTTACTTATTTGATCAATCTTGCACGTCTCTATTTGTTTTCTTGAGAAAACACTTTGAAGATACCAATATGTAATACAACAACCATTGTTAATTTCCCACCACTTTGTCTGTAATTCGGTGTTGCTTGTATTGTTCTTATGCTATTTTGTAAATGGATGTCTGTTTGTTAATGCTTTCCTTCTTTTATTTTTAAAATAAATGTTAAAAAAATAAAAATGTGGTCTTTAGGGCCAAAGTACCTATATTAAAATCCCAGCCAAGCCTCTTATTTTTTTGGTAGATGTAGATAAGTGAAGCCAAAAATTTTGTACTGGTGATTCTTTACCTGTAAATGAAAATAATGATAATTTTGATGATTAAGTATACCAATATAAGTAAAACTTTAGAAGAATTTCCACAGCACAGTAAAAAAAACAAATACTAGCAATTACTATTTCTTGCCCAAGCCTGGTAAAAATTTAGGTTTACTGGTTGTTAAGTTGCACTGGTCCTTTTTGAGATAGTCTTCATTATGTGCAAGAGATCAGTAATGCCCTAAATAGCTTTTCTTGATCGAGGAGGTAATATTTGCCCAATAATTACACATCATAAAATGGAAACATTGTAATGTGTAATTTAAAAAAAAGAGGTAAGCTTTCAAAAGGGAAAAAAAATAGGGCAGCACCTCAAATTTATATTCTAAACTACCGCCTGGCTTAATTCCAGACATGTAGTAGGTGTATTGTAGACCTGAGCTCATTCATGGATTGTCTCTGCCCAGTATTCTGACCTATGCTAAAGAAGGACATTGCTTCAGAATTCCTATTAAATCTGTATGGCATTTTTATCTTAAATGTGGTCTTTCATCTTAGAAGAATCCGAAACTTTGAAGCTATAGTATTATGGTTAAAATAGTAAGCTTTTTGAAAAACACATGTTTTAGTTCATTTACCTAATATTTTCTCTGCCTTAAATTATCGTCCCTTTAAAATGTATGTATTCATCTCACATTTAAAGTGTAAATAATGTCAAGTTTTCTAAAAGGCAAGAACAGATTATTATATATGAAGGGAAGTTGCAGTGTAGTCTTTTTATTCTTGCCCGCCTTAGATTTTGCAGTTTTAATCAAATTGGCATTTAAAAATACTGAGCTTTATTTGTTGAGAACAGTGTGTTGTTTGTAGAGATTTTTAGGTGCAAATTATTTAACCAAACGTTTAAACACTAAGAGGAAATAAGCGAAATACAGTTAACACAGTCTTTGTTTATCAAGTATTTAATTTTTAGTGTAGGCCAAAAAATCAAACCTTTGATCCCATAAGATATATAGACAGAACTATTTTGATAGTTAAAGTTGAAGACACTGAAAGCTACTTTTGAAACTCTTTAAACTTTGCAAAATGTTTACAGTTTATAGGTGACTTCCAAATTTTAGTTAGTGATTGCCTTTATCGTTGCTTTGTATGGCACATTCTAATCTTCACAGTAGTAACAGATAAAATATTGCATTGCAATTTTCTACTAGTAAATTTTACCAATTGGCTGTGGTCTTATGAAAATATCTCAGAACAAGGACAGGGTGTGGGTATGTAGGATACACATACAAATATAAAAATAATAACACTGCATAATGTTGCCTTATTTTGATTGCTCAACTGGGGCTCAACTCTTACCTAGTCACCTATACCATGGTGTTAAAGTGGAATGTGGGTGTATTTCATTGTGTTTGATGTGCTATGAGGCGGAGGCTCCTAAAGTCATGCTGAGAATGACAAAGATTTTAAAATACTTCTGATTATGGTGAAATTTTTTTGGGGGGTTTTCTCCAGTACTGGGAATCGAACTCATGACCTTGTGCTTGCCAGGCAGGCGCTGTGCCGCTGAGCTAAATCCCCAGCCCCTATGGTGAATTTTAAAATAACTTTAATACTTAAAAAATTATTTTAAAAAGTAATAAGAAATTACAGAAGGTTTGGATTTTGAGAATAAAGAAAGAAAACCCACAACTGCTTAACAAAAACCAGTTGTACCTGACTGTATATCTTTCTATATCTCCTACTAGATTTTGTATTATATTAAGTATGTGCCTCTATAGGATTGTTTTAAAACATTCTGAGGTATATTATAAAGGTTCTGAGTTTTAAAATCTTTTTGAGGAAGAGTTTAAAAATAATTTTTACTTTTATGTTTTGTTGAGGATCTAGGGAATCATTCCTAAATATTAATGTAAGCCTAATTTTTAAAAAGTTTTTAAAACAAAAGTATAATAGAAGTTATATTAAGTAGGAATCCAACATTTATATCCAAGTCCCATTTCAGACAACACGAAGACTTCCACCTAATTATTACAGTCTTCTCTTTTTCTGTAGGTTGAAGTATGCTTGTGATACATGAATTCATATAAAAAATATACATATAGAGCTAAGTGAACATGTTATGATCCATATCCCCTCCCTAAACCACACTGTAAGCTTTACAGAGATTGATAGGTGTGTTTTCTTGGGCTTTTATTTCTCTGTTATGGAGGGATTTATTCTGGGCAGGGAAAGGCTTGTCTTCCTCTTGGTGAATGTTTATGGTGAACACCAGAAGGTAGCAGGAATTTCTGAGAAAGAAAAGTGATCTTACTAAGTGCAGATAAGAATAGTGGAGAGGGAGAAAACAGGGTAAGAATCCTATTAATTAATTATATGATGTCTGTTAGAAGCCTGTTAATGGTACAGACAAGAAATAGTAAGAAAATGAGAGAGCAAGGTGTTAAGAATCCAAACACAGAAGAGGAAGGTGACCATCATGATTTTTTTCTGGTCTACCTCCAACTGTCCCTTTTGCTTTCCTTGTTGTTATTTGTTTTGTAATATGAAGGGGCATCTTGAAATTATTTAGACACAATTAATGGACATGGTAGAAGAACAAGAATTGTAAGAAACTACAAAGACTATTGAATAATAATTAAATAGAAATTTTAAATAAAACTCTGTAAATAAATAGAAATCCACTTTCAGCCATAATTTGCAAAATCTTAAATATCAAGTTTATCTCACTTATTTTTACTTCATCTGGCTACATAAACCCATTGTTGCTATTAGTCTACCTTAAAATATCAAGTAACATTTCCTTCTTTAGTATTTAAAGTGAAAGCACAATCCAAATGGCAGAAGTTGTTGTTGTTTCTACCACAGAGGCCATCCAATTTTCAAATGAGAGAATACTGACATAAAAATTCTTAGTATAAATTTATTTGCTTTTCACTCTGTCCCTGCAATGTACAAAGTTAAGAACTATAAACTCAGACCCAGAGTTTTCAGGTGTGAATTTTAATTCCACACTGACCCAGCTGTGTAATCTTGTGCAAATTACTTCAGTTTTCTGTGCCTTCATTTCTTTGTGTATAAAATCATAATTATAGTAAATTTATCTTAATTAATTAATTAAACTAAGTCCTTAAAACAATTTAGAACACACTCTGTCTCTCTCTCTCTCTCTCTCTCTCTCTCTCTCTCTCTTCATGATTCAATGGTTTTCCCCTTTGGTGGCACATGAGAAATGCTGTGAATTTAGTGCCTGACTGCCATATATCTCACTGATGAAGTCAGAATCTTTGGGGGTGGGGCTCAGTAATGTTTTTTGTAAGGGGGCTCAGAATTCCTCAGGTGATTCTAATCAACAGCCAGAGTTGGGAACCACGGCCATAAAAGTTTGTTATTAATTATGCTGCTCACTAATTTATAAACTTCCTGAGGGTCAGGAGTCAAATATAGTAGCCTCCTTTGTCTAAGTTTCGCTTTTTGCAATGTCAGCTACTTGTGGAAATATTAATGAAAAGTTTTTTTGAAATCCATAACTTGTGAATGACTCTTCTGAGTAGCATGATGAAATGTCTTGCCATACTGCTCCATCTTGTCAAGGATGTGAAACATCCCCTGATCTAAAGTATCCACACCATGTATGCTATTCACTCTCTGGCAGTGGGGAGAGAGAAAAAGAGAGGAAGGAGGAGCAGGCTACATTTATATAATTACAATGTATTGATATAGTTCTCTTATTTTATTACTGGTTATTTTAGTTACTTAGTTAATTTCTTACTGTTCCTAATTTTATAAATTAAACTTAATCATAGGTATATATGTATTGGAAGAAACATAGTATATGTTCGATTTGGTTTTTCTCTGTGGTTTCAGGCATACGTGGAGATCTTGGAATTTATCCTTGTGGATAATGAGCCTACTTCATTGGCTCTGCAGCCCTCCTCCCCAGTACAGCCTAGTCAGTGCCTTATTTGTAGCTAATGCTCATTAAGTACCATCAATGAAAGAAAACATGTTGATGATTTTTTAGAAGTGTAAAGACGTTGCAGTACCACAGAGGTGTTAATTTTCAACATTAATTATTTATTCCCTCACTTATTTATTTATACATGCTACACACTGGAGTCTTGATGCTAAACACTGTGGACATATATGATTAGAAAATGCAATCCCTGTTCTACAGAGCGTATAATTTAATTCATGATATGGAACATAAATAAATACGTACCTGACTTTAAGTGAAGGGAAATTGACCATGTTTCAGTGCTATTTGCAATTTGGGTTCCCGAAGAAGCAGACTCTAAGGTAGATCTCTAATATGATGTGTTTGTTTGGACTTGTCATGAGCAATATCTCTGTATGAGTGAAAGGGATGGATGAAAAAGAGGTTGGGTGGAAGGAAAGTTCAGTTTTGATACATTCCCAGTGAAGTTTTAGCCAACCTCATGAGGAGTTCTGGGACTGGGTTGGCTCTTCACGTGTGTTGGTTTGGGGGTTATTGCACAAGGTGAAACAATATATAATATTATATAATACAGTATATAATATGATTATATAATATTATATATACAATATATTGTATATTATATACAGGAAATCTGTCCACACAACATAAACCAAGAATCCAGCTGAGGGCCTGGATCCTGTGATAACATCTTACATCAGTCCAATTTAAGACCTAAAGCTCCTAACAGTGCTTCCCATGAATCTAGCTGGAAGCCCAGAGCACATAACAATATTTCGTGCAGGCCTGTTTCATGGATCTGCACTGGGAAGGCCCAAAGTTCAGTGGTGGAATCTAGGAAGTCTGTGTCAGCAGGATGAAGGATCTGTGCTAACAGGCTGAGGGATCTGCACTGGAGCCAGGAAGCGACGCTTGGAAGAACCAGAGCTCCCCCAAAAGGTACCACAGCCATCCTCAGCAACAGTGGGGTCCCAAGCTCCTCCAGTGATCAAGATGGCCAAGTTCCCATCAGGGAAGCCAACTCAGCAAGCTTCTCCAGGAGACCGGCAGTGCACCATCTTCCCCTGCAAAGCCAGGAAGTGATGCTCAAAGTGAAGACCAGAGCTCCCCCAAACTGAACCGAAGCTATTCTCAGTGCCAACAAGGTCCCAAGCGCCTCGAAGGATGAAAGCAGCCAAGTCATCAGGAAAGCCAGCATGAGGAGCTCCTCCAAAACAACTAACAGCTCCTTACAGCTTCCACCAGCTCCCAACAATTGCACATCCACAACTACCATCAGCGGGGAGAACCTAAGAAAAGGTAGGAAGACACAGAACAGCAAAGTACTCGGAGGAAGTAGGAGGTAGAGCAGATATGTCTGATAAGTTTGAGAGAGGGCTGACGGTTTCTGTGTACAATAGGAGGGAGTGATCAGTAGATTGAGGAGAGCTCTACAGGGAAAAGGTTTAAAATGGAAAAGAGGTCCCACAAAGACCACTAGCTTTGATGTATTAGCAAAGAAAGAGGCAAAAATGGGGCTGGGGATTTAGCTCAGTGGCAAAGCGCCTGCCTGGCAAGCGCAAGGTCGTGAGTTCGGTTCCTGGTACCGGAAAAAAAAAAAAAAAAAAAAAAAAAAAAAAAAAAAAGAAAGAGGCAAAAATGAGCAAGGAATTGCATAGAGTACTGGGACTGCATGAAAGATTGCTCAGGTTTGTAGATTCCTCTGCTCTTGCATCATTTGGGGGATTCACACAACCTCAGGCATTTTGTCCTGGCTATCAAGAAAAGCATCCGAGTGGTCTGTGCCCAGTCCTGTTGTGGCACTATCTTAGATAGTGCTAGGTAAAGCTGTAAAATAACTAATGTTTGTCTTCAAAGTGCCAGCCACCAGCATTCCTACTTCATGGCTCTGTCTCTTTCAGGCTCTTACGCTATCATCCTCACTGTATCTTCCCTCTTCCCTGTAAAAAATGGTCATTTAAACCACAGTGTTAATTTCTCCAATTTCATGTCATCTGCTTCTGAAGTACCTGTAACTGTAGGATTAAGCTCTAATTCTCTTTAAATGAATGTTGGTGAATAATATTATTTTGAATAAGAGGGCTTCTGAGCCCCGAAAAATGATGTTAAGTGTAAGGTCACCCACAGTGATTTAATTTTGAGGGTGAGCATTTCAGGACTTGAATGAAATGGAAAATTAAGTCATACTTGTAGCTTCTTAACCTTAGAAGGAGGTCCTGCAATGATATAAATACTGCCTTGCAGGAGACTCAGCTGTGGTATGTTGTATGCCTTAACACTGTGATAATTTCTTTTTCCCTTTCACAAAAATGAAGCAGATGAACTGATAGTCCTGTAATTTGCCATTATTAAAGAACTTTTCCTACTTCATCTAGGGTGTTTCAATTAAGAACAGCTTAAATGAGCGCCATTTCAGAGGGAACTGTACTGCAATATCATTAGTTCCTGAGTAGTCACTTTGCAAAATTTCAGTACTGTACACAATCTCTCTTCCCATTCTAAAACCTTGGGAGAAAGTAACTGAGGTATATACACTTGAAGGTCTAGATTTTATTGCTTTGAAAAGAAATTTCAATTTAGAGTTTATCTGGTTATAGTCCCCAAATATTTCTCAAAGGAGGATAAATCAAGCTTGTTGGAAATTTCTAGTCATATATCATCCAGTCCTATTACCTGGACTACCTTGTTTGACATTGTCAGTTGGAGCGCTCCTGGCTGTGATTAGAACTCAACCTTGGTTTGGTTGGCAACCCACTCTTCTTGCTTGTTTTTCTCTAAGTCCCTGATTCAATACAGTTCTTTGAAATGATTTATATTTCATCCGAAGTCATTAGTGTGTGTTTCCAAGTGGCCAATCTTTCCTCTTTTATTGTTAATGTTTACAAGAAACCTCTAGGAGTAATGACTCGCTGCGATAATTTATCATTGGACTGCCTCCTGTATCAGTGACCAGCTTGTATTTCAGATTTTTCCCTTCTCTGTTCCTTTACAAAGTTCCTGTCTTCTGAATAGAAAATATGATTCTGTGCCTAATCTATGAGTAAACATAAATCATTCTCTATTTACTAGCAAAGACAGGTGGGTAGTATCCTCTGTTTTTCTGTAAAAACTGTTCTTTTAATTTAAAGATGAAAAAACCATAAAAAGACTCATTTAGGTGGCTTTAAAGATAATTGTTAATACTTACATCATAAATAAAATTAAAATGTAATGAGTAGCCATTCTTAAAGCTAGTTTTCCACTTTAAAGATTTAGTTCACTCAAGTACTTTGCCCATTCATTTTTTATATTTAGTGAAATAAAACATAATATTTTCCTCTTTCAGTTATGAAGTCACTGCACTATGAGAGTTTGCCAAATCTGAATTCTGCCTATCACTGAAATCCTGTACCACTATAGATGACGTTAGAGAGAGCCTCAGCCAAATTTCTTTAGTCCAAAAGATTCTGTAATAGAGACAAGTAGTATAGTTTAGTGATAGAGCACTTGCCCAGCATGAGCAAGGCCCTGGAATTAATCTCTGGCACCAAAACACAAGCAAAATGGAAGGAAGGAAGGAGGAAGGAAGGAAGGGAAGGGGAGGGAGGGAGGAAGAGAAAGAAAAAATAAAGGAAGGAAGGAAGGAAGGAAGAAATGAAGAAAGAAAGTCTCATCATAATGTGGAGTACAGAGTCTCATAATAAGACCAGTGATGAGTTGTACAAAACTAGTCTTCAGTCTTGGAGCCTAGAGAGTCCAAGGAAAGTTTCTTCAGTCTCCTTTTTAGGCCAAAAAGGTCACCATGACTAAAGTAATGAACAGCTAGCACCTTTACTGATTAAGTGATTTAACCAAGGCCATACAAGTGGGCCTACAGTCCATAACCCGCAAACCTCCAATTACCATAACTGCTTTTACAACCAAGTTATCCCATACACATACAGTAATTCCTGACACTTAGAAGGGCCTATTCTTTCATATCCTGAATGGATGAACTGATGAGCAAAGCCAGAAGAATAGGAAAGTCAGAATAGTAATTGCCTTCCTCTCAAGCAATGTTCTTCCCCCCACCCCCATCACCTCACCTGGTTTATCTGCTTGCTTGTTTTAAGAGGCAGTCTAGTAGAATAGTCAAATACATATCAGCTCTGGGCTGTGTTCAGAGTGCTGCATTGTGATCTTCACAAGTTACTTCCCTCACTGTACCTCACACTATTCCTGTTAATGAAGGTAATAACAGACACAGCTCATTAGATCACTGTGAGGACTGAATTGAATTGTGCAGCAGTCTTAATACTATTACATGGTTAGCACTTGGGCTTTGTTAGCTGTTATCCAGGGAATGAGCAGTCATTGGCATGTGGTGTAACTCACAGGTTCTTTCCATGGAAGCAAGTCTGAATTTTGACAAGTGTGTTTTAAACAATGTAGAATCACAGGGTTTGATGGTGTGTCTATGAAGACTTGTACCAATATTCCATATTGATCCCCAGATTTCTGCAGCTTCCAAAGTTTAACAGAAGCCATGCTGAAATCTTGCAACCAGTGTGAATATTACCCATATGCTAAATAACTGAGCATCTGAAAGTAAGACAAGATGCCAAAAAATAATATGGACTCTAGTGACACCCAAATAAATCTAATGTTGATACTGCTTTTGCTACTCATTAGCTCCCTGCCCTGGCAAAGTTATTCAAATTCCTTAAATGGGGGCTCGGGATTTCACTCAGTGCCACAGCACCTGCCTAGCAGGCATGAGGTCCTGAGTTTGAGTCCCAGTACAAAAAAATTTTTTTCTTAAATTCTTCGGTTCCTTATTTGTAAATTGAATAAAAGTATTTGTTATACAAAAGAGCAAAAAGACAAGATATACATATAAAGAGCTAATTATATCACAAAACACAATAAATACTAAATTTTAAAAAATTATTATAGTAACAAAAATCTAGGCTCCATGTGGTTGGAGAAAATGCACATTACTATGTGAATATTACATCATTTCATTTGCTAGCTTCTTCATAAAACAATAATGTAGTTTCTATGTAGCCAACACTTTGAAAGTATTTTGTCTCAGGAGCAATACCTTTATTCTTGAAATTTTTTTTTTGTTTGTTTATCTTCTGGTACCAGGAATTGAACTCATGACCTTGCATTTGTTAGGCAGGTGCTTTGCCACTGAGCTAAATCCCTGACCCTATTCTTGAAATTTTTAGTCTCTTGTCTGTGAGCTTTGTGTTAAAATGAGAGCATGACTTTAGGGACTTCTCTCATTCCACAGCCTCACCCTACCCTGTTTTGAGGAGGCTTTCAGTGTGTAAAAAAAGTAAAAGAAAGAAGGGCCCCAAGGAAGAAAAGAGGAAAAGAAAATGCGAGAAGGGGAAGAGAGGGGAGAGGAGAAGGGAGAGGGGAACAGGGAAAAGTCAGAGAGAAGTAGATGTAATGAACATTGAAGCCAATTTTGTCACCCTTATTGAACTTATTTTCCCATCCTTTTGGAATTTTTGATAATGAGAATTTTCACTTAGCTTTAGTGAGATAAATATGTCTGTCATCAATCTGTACTACCCTGTAAGATGCCAGCTGAGTCTATAATATCAAATAATCCCAGGATCTCAGGGGTTAAATCAACAACAAAAGCTTGTTTCTTATTCATTCTACAGTTCCCATTGGTTAGGAGCTGTACCTTACCTCGTGATTACTCCAGGATAAGGTCAATAAGACGTCCATCATTTGAAATGTTGCTAGTGACCATGAGAAGGTGAGGAAAAGTGGAAAATTGTGATCAGCCTCTTAACACATCTTTTGGGGCAAAGTAGTTGCCCCTGAAAATTGTCACTTTGAGGTAGAAAGTAGCTGGAAGGGAAATGTGCCAAGCATTTGATGATCTAAAGCAAGACAAGTAATTTTTGCTATTTCTATATAATTTGGTTCTCTTTTTCTGCACTGATAGTTGAATTGCACCCTTTAAATTGTTCATGATTATATAATCTTCTTTGACCTAAGTGCATGAATAAGGATGACACTATATCACTTCCACACTGAAGTTTCAAAATCTAGTGTGCAATTTGGAATATTCTTTCCTCTTCTGAGAGTAACTGAGATGCTCAGGACTCTGTCAGTTTGGGCGAAGACAAAATGAAGCAGAGCCCCCTATCAGCTTAAGACTGACATGTAATATGACATTGAGATTTGAAAGTTGTTTGTTTTTACACCATATCTGGACTATCTTAATGAACTCTGGTAGGGAACATATGTATTAGGAAAATTTTCAAAAGTTAAAAAGTAGATTTTTTTTGCTCATCTACATTTATATATGGTATCCTCAAATTTAAAGAATGAGTTGCCATTTTTACTATCATAAGGGAAAACAAATTTCCTGGACACTCCTGATTCTATTTGATTAGTGGTGGTACTGATATTGTAAGTAATCATATTTGAGAGGCAGGAGGCCATATTAATTATAGTGGCAGTGTGAGTTTGCATTATTGATTTATTTTCCACTAAAAACAGAATATCATCTAGTGATCCATCGCAGATACATCTGTCCTAATGATCAAAGATTGGAGGAACATATGATGTACATGTGTTTTTCTGTTCTGAGGATTTAAATGAATTCATTATGTATGTATTTTAAAAAGCAGCCTCTTAATTTCTTAGTCTTGTTGTACAGAAATCAAAAAGAAAGGAAGATATTATTGGCAAGTGAAGACAACAATAAGTTTATAGTCCAAGAAGTCTATGGGGCCCCAAGAATTTTCATACTCTGTTACACCTGAAAATGAGACAGAGAGTAATGAAGTCATGCACAGATACTGCTTCTGATTTGTTATGTGACCTTAGGCAAGGTACTTAATCACTTTAGATCTCAGTTTCCTCATCTTTAAAGTGAGGATAATAATACTGGCATAAGTCATAGGGGTGTTGTGTGGATAAACTAATTAAGGATTGTAAAATGCATTGAAAGCACAAAATGTATAATTGTTAGGTGCTATTATGAAGAAATATTATTAGTGTGTTGTGTTTCTTTTTTATTAGAGCTTCTTTCTGCTTTGAAGTCAGCTTCCACGTGGACTGTGGGTTTGAGATAAGTTTACAGATCTGCTGCTCAAGTCCCTTTTTGCCTGGAGAAAAGCTACCTCAGTAGCTGGGGTAATCATCATTATGAAGAGTATCTCTTCAAGATAAAAACAAGATAGGAAATGATTTTCTTTTTAAAAAATGGAAATGGCTCTAACTTTAAGAGTATCAATCAATTCTTTAAAACCTCATACAACCCTATGTTTCACTGAAGTCTAACAATGTGCAAAATTTGAAACTTCAGGCATTTTCTGCTTCAGCATAACACAGGGAATGTTCTTGCTCAGATAACTTTAAATCAGCTGAACCAGCTCTTTCTAATTTTCCCACAGTGTTTGCTTCAAGGATGAAAATAAGTGAGGTATCCTCCCGAGGAGAGGAATTCTGGTCTGTGGCTGTGATTTGCATTTTCAAAAAGTTAAAGCCCAAACCCAAATTAATTTTTGTTTGTTTTGTATGCTCTCTATTGGGAAATATACTTCTCAGTACATAAAAACAAGCTATTCTTTTGAAGGTCAAGTACACACCATGTTTATAGATGACTATATAGCACAGCTAAACAACATTGGATTTGAATCAAAGACTACAGTCAAGCCTTGAGAGGATCTCTGATTAGCTATGTGTGTTTTAACAAAATAATTTAACATCTGCCTGAGTTTCCATATACAAGAGTTTATGGAAAATAATTCCTACTTACCTAGCAAGCCTCTGGAAGAGCCCAAACAAAAGAAAATCTTTGAAAATGATATACTAATAAATTATTTAAATTATATTATAGTATATTATTTAACATCTGGGTTATTTTAATTTGTTCATGAGTTAACAAACCTCTTAAATATATTTTCATGGATAATAAAGATATTATAAACTGAAATAATTTCCTTGAATTTCTCTACCATCCAGGCCTTTACTCTTTGATCCAATAACATGATTAAAATGAAGACTGTATACACTTTCTGATAAGTAGATCAAGGGACTTAACTTGGGAGCTTTGGTTATTTGCTTTGCTACTATTCTGCACATTTCTATTTTTTTAAGTTTTGTGTGTAGACATATACATGTATAGCATTATATTTTAAAATTTCTAGGAACATGAGAGAGATTTGTTTAACATGCAAAAGAATAAAACTTCTACCAATGAAATCTAATATTTAAGTCCAAGTCCAAAAGAGTCTTCAGCGTTTGATCCTCTTGTTCTTCTATAAAGAATAAACACTTCCAGAAACTTAAGAGATCGGAAGTTTTCAGATCCTAGTCTAGGATCAGAGTACTCAAATACTGAGCTCTATCCTTGAGTCTTTATTATTTTCTCTCAAATATATTACTTTTTATGATGACCTACAACTTTGCAAGAAAAAATTTCATAATCCACTTATTTATTCTTCTAAAAATATGTACATTAAATGACAGCCAATATACCAGAGTGGTTTATCCCCTTAAAGGTACCAAAGAAAAGGCCAATGACAGAGATACTCAGGTCCATTTCTGTAGTTTTCTTGGCATATTGTCCATAGGGGGTGCTCTGATGTGGTACCCAGATCCCCACTTGAGCAGTGAGGCATTCTTTTCGTTCCTCTGAGGAGTGTTGTCTGGTGATGACTCACAGCTATGTCCCTTTACTGGAGTTGAAGGGAGTTACCCCCTCCAAAGTCATACCTGTTTCCTTGAGACTCGCTTACATCCTGAGTGGTTAACATAGACAGTCATAGCTGTATGCTTTGATGAGAAACAACTCAAGACTGTCCCAACAGCAGATATCCTTATAGGATTGGTAGAGACCTGCATTACAAGTTAATTACAGATTAATTTCTTTTTTTAACAAACCAGGCCATCACAACAATATCTAAGGTCACCTCCCATCTTAACATGGCCAAAAAAATGCAAGGTCTACTGTGAGCAGAAGTCCAAAGAGCTGTACACAGTGTATTTAGGACTGGGTCCAGAGAGTGCTGTATTAAAATGGCTGGAAACATAGTGAAATAAAGGGAAAATTAATCAATATGGGAGGACTCACCAATGATAGAGAATTTTTAACTCCTTGGCATGGACTATAAGAAAGAGGGTTAACATATTATTAAGATGGTTTTTGGAAGCTGGAAAAGAGTTATTGCCAAAGCTATACAAAATGGAAATGCTAGAATTCTTGTGGCAGACAGTAGGTGAAGGAGTTAAAAGCTCAGAAATATTGTTTTGGTAAACATAAGGCTGGAAAAAGCCAATGGCCATGTTCTACAGGAGAACCTGGAGCCAAAGAGATAATGAAACACTAGTGAGAAGAGCAGCAGAATCCCAGAGAGGCCCAGTGGTGGCTATGCTCTGTTGGCCAAAGCTGACTGAAAAGGTCCTATTGTAGATCAGGACTCCCTGATAACAGAAGAATGTCATAGGCGCAAGTCTGGCCCTTACAAAAATTTTGGTTGAAAAACAGGACTACTATAAACTCAAACAAATGCAAATAATGGTTTGTAGCCATTGACTGGGACGATCCTTTCTTGTCCTTCCTTTCCAGAGAAGAGGAACAGAAGCACTTTGCATTCACTTGGATTAGACAATGGTACAGATTTATGGTCTTGCTCCAGGGCTATGTTCTCTTTCTTGCCCCCTTAAGAACTGGATTTTCTGGATGTTTACTGAATGTGCCTTTGGTCTATGGTTTGATTACAGCATGTTTATTAGACTGATCTACAATAACTGGCAAACTTTGGTGAGGCATGTGTGACCTGGAGATAGGAAATAAGTCTTACAGTAATTTAGGAACATCCTATATCAGTGCAGATTTTAGGAATCTAAAGCATGCCAGGGCCTACTCTTCATAGTAAAAGAGAAACTACTGCAGTTCACACATCCCAGCATTAAGAAGAAAGCACAACACCCGACAGGTTTCCTTGGATTCTGAGGATAGCATGTCCCACACTTAATAATACTCTTCTGACCTTTTCTATGGGGCATATAATGCTGTCAGCTTTGAGTGGACTTAGGATGGAAAAGCGCTGATCAGAAATTTCACCTCATAGTGAAAGTGGCCTTGCTATTAGGGTCCTACAACCTAGTTGATCTTATGCCAAACCCCAAAGGGACAATCACAAAACAGCCCCTAAGCCTAGGGAGGTATGGCCATGCCTTTGAAAGCTAGTAATTGTGTACATTTTGAGAAATAACTCTGGTGTGCTGCTGGTTGCTGGATATATGGAATATATATTGAATCATGAAACATCAAGTGGCTGGTTCTGGCCAACATGGGCTGGACTATGTATAACCTAACAAGTGATAAGTCTGGTGGGACCAGCAGCAGTCCATTTTAAAATAGAGGTGATACACCTGGGATTAAGTATAACCAGAGCCAGAAAGCAAAGGCAGTTTGCATGAGCAAGTGGCCCAGTTCCCTAGATCAGGTTCTAGAACTGCATCTGCATGTTTTCCTCTGTTCAAACCAGTGTTGCTTTGGATTAAGGATTTCCTTACAAGCTGATACAGGAGGAAAGGGAACAGTCTTGCTTCTGAAATGGTAAACCCAGTAGATGAGTAACAGTCAGAAATGTGCTACTGCCACTTTCAAAGGATGTCCCTGAACGATAACGGGAGGGGTTGAAATTACAGTGGTTGGGGTTTTAGGCATTGCAACTGTTTATCTTATTCTTAGTCCAAATTAAGAATATATACTAATTCATGGTAAATGCTAAATGAGTTAGCCAGCTGGTCAGAGACCTAGAATGAGAAAGGTTGTACTAGTAGATGGAAGGAGGTCTGGAAAGTGGTGTAGAGTGGAACCTATGGAGTGGACATAAAATGTGAAGATCTTTGTAGTCTTTGTTAATGTCTGTGAGAGAACAGCTCCCACAGAAGCATAAAATGAACATGAAGTGAATGACTGTTGTTATCAGCCAGTCTCTGTCAGTGGCCACTCCAGTATTGACAGAATGATTGCATGAATGGAAGAGATATGGTAAAAATGACAGGGCCATATAGTATGTTTCCACTCAGCAAGACCATTCTTGCTGAATGTCTGATGTGACAGCTATAGGTACTAACATTAAGCCCCTGATTATGTGCTTTATTCTACTATGAGAAGAGCTAGCTACTTAGAGACAATGTAATCATTAAGACCAGCCAGATGATTTATCTTGACAATGACTGACATATTTCAGTTAAATTTTTGCCTTTCCTACTTTTTGGGCTCAGCTAGCATCAGTATTTTATGGCATTAATTTTTATTCTACCACATAGTTTGTAGCATAGCATTGTCTTAGGTCAAGGGGCATACATTATAGCATGGGCAGCTATGGGACTGGGCACATCTTCATAGGAGTCTCTCACTGAACTCTGCAGGAAGCAGCTGTCTGTGTCATCCACTTTCGATCACCATTACAAAAACACCTGAGACAATTAATTTATAAAGAGAAGAAGTTTATTTTGACTCACAGTTGTAGAGTTTCCAGTCCATGATGGAAAGGACACATTGCTTTCAGGTCTTTGGTGAAGGTGCTCACTGGCAAAGATGGGGCGCAAACTACTCACTTCATGGCCAGGATGCAAAAGAGAAAGAGGAAACAAGAGAGACTGGAGTTCCACAATCTTTTTGAAGGGGTTCACCAAATGGTCTAACCTGCTTCCTGTACAACGCACCTCTCAGAGCTCTACCACTTCCCAGTAGGGGCACCTTCAGAGCTAAACCTTTAATGTGTGGGCCTTCTGGGGACCTTCAACATCCAAAATATAACACTTTCTTTACAAGGTCATGGTCCCTCTGCTGGAGTGACCTGCATCTAATGACTGCCTAGTCTGTGCAGGTATACAGAGGCCCAGCTTTCTTACCACCATGAGGGCCAGTTATGGCGGGTCACCTTAGGTTCTGAGGTAACGGGGGACTGACTGAGGTCTCTGTTGCAACTGTGTTGCCATGCAGTTTCTCTTCTGTTCAGTCTAGTGTCTCTCATCCTTTACAGGCATTGTTCCTGAGAGTAATCCTTAATAAACTACCTCATATTTTGTGGGGAGCAGAACTTACAACCTTGCCCTCAACCTCAATGCACAATTTGCCTGTATCTTAAAACACTTTTAGTGAAAGAGAGTTCATATAGTCTCACAATTAGCACAGCCAAAAACATCCCAAGCATTCATTTTACATGGTATGATTCTTAGCTTTATTCATTCCATCTGACTTGAGAATGAATGTCTACCTGCTTTGTGCTAGATCCTGTGCCAGACATTCGGATTCAGTGGCAAATAATACAAGAGTTCTGACTTTAGGATCCTGAGACTTGAAAGGAAAAAATAGTTAAATTAATAAGACAATTAAAATACATTATGATTACTTAAATATGCTGTAAGTATCTCAAAGTGGTGTATCTAATTTAGATTAGTGAGCATGGCAACACAGAAAGAAATTTGTAAGGTTTTATGAAAGAAGTATCTGATCTGAACCTTCAGAGTAAGGAAAACTCATTTAGGGAAAGAACAGAATTTGCTTAGACTGGAAGAGCATGAAGGAATAAGAGGACAGGTTTAGCAGCAAGAAAATATATCCTCAGGGCCCAAGGGTGGTAGAAGTTAGAGGAAGGAAAAGAGAGCTGTTGGCATGCACTGAATAACTTCAGGCAAGGGAACAGTATGGTCAGATTTCCATTTTAAAATTATTATTAATGTAGTTGATTCTAAAGAATAGCCCAGATAGCAGTTCTTTGCAGCACACTTGCTAAAAAATGATAACATGACCAATGTAGTAGCAAGAGACATGAAGAAAATAAAATAATGAATTCCTGAGGTTGGAGGCTGTTGAACTAATAAAAGCAGCTGATGAATTGAATGTAGGAACTTAGAGAGGTTAAGGCTCTCCTAGGTACCTATCTGGGCTGGGGATAGAAGTGCTAGTCACTGAGATATGTGTTGTGATTAAGAATAATGGTGGTAGGAGGGATCTGTAGGCAGACTGACAGGGGGTGAGGTATTATAGCTCTGATATTTCTATTTAGAAGTTTTGAGATATCCAAAGGCAGTTGGATGTGTTCATAGATTCCAGCTTTGGAAACCACCTTGTTTGGATAGAAGAAGGCTTAGATTACCTCACAGCAGGAGCAGGTGCAGGTTAGGAAGAGAAGGAGTTGAAGCTAATTTCAGACGCAAGCTGTTTGTGTTCAGCACCCTCATGCTAGAAACCTTAAATTACAAGGTAATTACAAGGTAATACTCACTGTGTTCTTCTATCCATGTTAAAAAATTAAAGTTCCTTAATCTTTTCCCATCAGCCTCATTAGAAATTTCTCTGGAACTTTGGCAAAGTTTTCCATGTTTCAGTTTAGTGTTACAGACCAGAATTAGACATGAGATAAGAAGCTTCCTGAGGATGACATACACATCACTTCCCAGAAAAACAGGAGCACCGCTCCCCACTTCCCTAAATGAGGTAGCCCACAGACCATGCCTGCATGTCACAGGGGGCTTGTGAGTAAAAGTGCAGAGCAGTGCAAGAACAAAGCAACATGACTGAACATGTGTTGAAGATGCGGTTGTTTTGGCATGCGAGGTCACTTGCTGAAGAAATGCATTTCAATTATTCTTTACCTCTTGAAGAATATCTGTGTGTTTCCATTAAATGAATGCAATTCTAAACACAAATTGCAAAGTTCCTCAAGTGTAATCCAAAATATGACTTCTATTTGTGAGAACTCTTATACTTCTTTTTTAAAGTAAAAAAAGTTTAATTATTTAAACATTAAAAATAGTAAATTATGGCTTTAATAGCTGGACAATTTTCATGTATTGCAATCTTTATACATTTTGGGGGGTGTTAAATGATTTTTTCAAACTTTATTTGATATGAATATACAGTAAGAGTGCAGAATATTTCAGTTCATGTAATGGTTGGGACAGTGTATGTTAGAATAATGGCTTATTCATGTGCTGAGTAACTCATTTTGCCTTTGCTCTCTGATGCCTCTCTCCAAGTTTTTTCTGCAGTGGTATAGCGAAAGGCTACAGTACAACACTAGTGTGATGTGATGTAAATCAACTTTGGAGTCTGGAATTTTCTCCTTTATCCAAGGCCTTTTTCTTTCTAGCCTGAAGAACCTCAATCCATGTTTTAAATTCCTGGTCAATCTTAGTATTTGGTATGTCCAACTGTAAAACATTAAGGTTCACCCTCATTTTCCTGTCTCAAGGGAACACACATACAGAGCCATCAGAACATTAGATAACTCCTATCAGCTTCTACAATGTGCGAAGTTTTATAGATGTATTTATCAGCCACTACTACCCTATGAGTTGATACTATTATGATCCCCTCTTGATGAAAGAGAAAACAGAGTTTGTGCTGGGTGGGTGGAGCTAAATAACTTGTCTCAGGTCTCTGGCTGGAAAGTGGCAGGACCAGGATTGGGGTCTTCACATTTTTTCTCTTGAACTCATTTTCTTAACCATATTCACCCTGTCAACAGTGTGAGCTTTTGAAATAACACTGGCTATTTGATTGGGGGATTTAGGCAATAATGGAGAGCAAACAAAAAGGAAGAGGAGGAAGAGGAAGAAGGAGAAGGAGAAGGAGAAGGAGAAGGAGAAGGAGAAGAAAGGGAACAGGAAAAAGAGGAAGAGGAAGAAGGAGAAGAAAAAGAAAACTTCTTCACAGGTGGTGGAAATTAAAAGAGGCCAGGAGCATCTACACCAATTTCCACAACTAAGACTGTGGGTTTTTTTTTGTTTTTTTTTGTTTTTTTTGTTTTTTCTTTTTAGTTTAAACTTCTTACACAATAGAGGAAGATAAATTTAACTATCTAAACTTGTTTGGAGCTTCAAGAAGTAGGCTATAGAGACTCAAAAATCAAAATGTAGTGAATTAAAATTGGGAATTGTTTTCTAAAAATTCATGTAACTCTTAGCACTGATTTAGGCCTTCCAAACAACATAAATTATATATGCAGATGACTTCTAATTATAATGCCTCTCCCTCTAGATTACTGAACTCCTACACAATAGGGTTTTAATTGATTCACATCAGCCTGCTTGCCTACTATTTGAGTAGAAATATGCCCACTGTCAAGGAAATAAATTCACTTAGACATTTATAAGCATTTCAAGGAGAAAGCTTAAAAACACAAACTAAGTTTAAAAATATAGTTATCTATATTAAACGCTAGTGCATATTGTTTAATATCTATTGAAGTATGTTTTGAGCATCTTTCCAGGAAATTATTTATAGATCTTAAGTTGAATGTAACAATTTAAACACTTTCATGTATAGATTTCTTATTTTACATTTTCACACTTAACAAGAATTTTCTCAGAAAATCATTTTGGAAGCCTTCAGACTGTCTGGTGTTTCAATACCTGTGATTTGTATAGCTTATTAGGGAACTGACAGTACATTTCTGTTTGTCTTTGCTATAGCTTGAATGCCCTCTGCAAAACTTACATTGAAATTTAATTGCCACTGTAGTAGCATTAAGAGGTAGGACCCTAAAGAGGTGATTGGGTTATGCAGACCCTGCCCTTATAAATGCATTAATGATTTCAGGATAAAGTAGACTCCATAACTATTTCCATAGTGGTTGTACTGGCTTATATTCCCAACAAAAGATAGAAAAAAGTTTTTTCCAAAGAAGCTTGTCCTCATTTGCTATTTGTTGTTAATGATAAGCATTCTGTTTGGAGTACAATGGGATCTCAGAGTTGTTTTGATTTACAGTTCCCTAATAGCTAAAACGCAAAACATTTGTTTTCTTTTACTTTTTATTTTAAAGAGACAAAGAGAGTCAAAAAAACAGTAAAAATGATACAGAATTTCAAAACAAGATGACTGGGAATTAACAATGGTTATTATATTGTATATTGTTATCTTCAAAGTAGTTGCTCAGATTATCAGGTACAGGTATGCAAAATTGATCAAACAATATAAGTATTAGCATTTCCTTTCAATGAACTAATAGAAATTAATAGTACAATTATCTTAGCTATCTTGAGTATATGTACATATTTTTTCCCTTCCTTCTTTTCTCTTTTCCCCCATCCCAATTGTTCTTTTCTTTTGAGCAGTTCCTTTCTCTTTCACTATATCTATTGTTCCTTTTGGATCATATTTACTCTTTCAGTTTCTTACACTAGGGAGACACTATCCTGTTTACACATGTGAGTCTGATTTATTTCACTTGTGAGTATGGTCCCTAATTGCATGCATTTACCTATAAAAGCCTCGAGTTTATCTTTCTTTAGAGCTGAATAGTACTCCTTTGTATAATAATACCATATCTTTTTTATCCATTCCTCAGTGAATGGACATTTGAGTTGTTTCCAAGGTTTAGCTACTACAAATTGTGCTGCTATAAATATGGGTGCACATATATATATCACTGTAGTGTGATGTTTTCAGTTCTTCTGGAAAAATACCCAGGAGGAGAATAGCTGGCTTGAATGGGACCTCTAATCCTAGTTTTTAGAGGAATCTCCACACTGATTTCCAAAGTGGTTGTACCAAAAAATGCTGAACATTTTTTATGTGCTTATTGGTTATTCACACTTCTTCATTTGAGAAGGATCTATTCATTTCATTTGCCCATCTTCTTATGGGGTTGTTTGTTTGGGAGGGTCTAATTTCTTGAGTCTGTTATTAGTGGTGGTGAACTTATAGCACACATGCCACAGCTGGATGTTTGTTATCACTGAAAGTGTTGTCATCACTGTTATATAGTCGAGTCCTCTATCAGATGAGTAGCTGACAAAAACAATCTTTTATCCTGCAGGTTGTCTCTTCACTCCAATGATTGTTTCCTTTGTTGTACAGAAGCATTTTAATATAACTCCATGTGTTGATATTTGGTATTATTTCTCTTTTTACTTTAAAGGTAAATGTATTGCATGTTATTTTTTATTAGTCCATTTCTTGAGGTATGCAATATTTACATTTCCTGTGTGCAATTGCTACATGTATATCACACATCTTAATTCCTTTTCTTTTTTTTTTTTTTTTTTTTTTTTTTTTTTTCCGGTACCGGGAACCGAACTCACGACCTTGTGCTTGCCAGGCAGGCGCTTTGCCGCTGAGCTAAATCCCCAGCCCCCTTAATTCCTTTTCTATCCTCTTTCCTGTGACTCCCACTTGCCTTCCTCCATCTCTTGACCCTCTTCCCATTTGAGAAAGATCTAGCTTTATACTTTCTAGTATCCTGTCTTTCATTTTGATCTTTATTTATAATTGGGATTTCTCATATGAGAGAAACCATGCAGTATTTAAATTTGTGTGTTGGATTTATTTCATTTAACATTATGGTCTCAACTGGAGTCCATTCAGGAATTCTTTGCCTATGCCTATGGCTTCTCATATTTTCCAATTTTATCTTGCAGCAGTTTCATTGTTTCTGTACTTCCATCAAGGTTTTAATTCATTTTGATTTTAGTACACAGTGAAAGATACGGATCTAGTTTCTTTGTTCTGTGCATGGATAACCAGTTTTTCCAGCATCGGTTGTTAAAGAGGTTATTTTTTCTGCAGCAGATGCATCTTTGTTGAACATCAAGCAGCTGATACTACATGGTGTTGTTTCTGTGTGCTCTATTATGTTCCATTGGTCTACAATTTTTATGTTTTTTGCTCCTTATTTTATGTGAGGTTAAGTATAAATTCCTTTATCTGTCCCCACCTGGCCCCAAGGTACATTTGAACCTTATTTCCAATGCCTTCTTATTTTAATCTTTTGGCTACAGGTAAACTGGTCTGTTCACAGTCCTACCCTCAGTACCATATTTTTCTATCTTTGAGTCTTTATATTTTATCTTCCCAACTTGCATACCCTTGTAATCTTACCTTTCAAAAGTCTACTCATCTCTTATGAACCATCTGAAATGTGGCCTGAAGTAAGACTTGTTTTCTCAAAGTCCTAAATGTTCATCATGTCGCTAACTTGAGCTGTTTTTATTAATGAATTAGCCATCTTTTGAAGAAGTGTATGTGTGATAGACATATGATAATTATTTCCCTAATGCGTTTTTAAAGGCCACAAGTTGAAATAATTTTTCATTTTCTTATTTACTCTTATATTCCTCCTTTTCATATGTTGCTCTGATCATATGTAATCTATGAACCTTATGTTTTTCATGCATAACTCCTGGCAAAATTTTGGCTCTTTCTTTGTTATACTCCTTTCAGTTGGAGGTTCAAATTCATTGTCCTCTGCATCTGTCACAATTGCCCAGAGAATGTAGGCACTCTGGGTCTTCAGGAGACAGTTTCATATAACTTACCTATATAAGGCTGAGAATGTTACGTGGAATGAAGTGATAGGTTAGTTATAGGAAAAGCATCTGGATAATAAGACATCCAAAATAAGCATAGTGTGTACAAGGAAAACATCTACAGCTGTTCTCCCTCTTTAATCTGAAATTGTGTGTTTACTCCAGACTCACACCTCTGAACAGGAAGTTATGGAGATGATGCAAAATTCTTGCAAAAAGAGAATAAAAAGTTTAAGCCAAGGTTACCTCCTGAGTTTAATCCTCTTTTCATTCTCATGACCTATAGAGAAAATGTTTGCTGGAGTCTCCTTTCCCAGGTAAAACTCTGGTGTTGACATTTTTATCAATAATCTACTGGTGAATATTTATTGAGTGCAAAGTGCAATAAGGTTATAGAAGTGAAGATATTATGGTGTGCATCTTTAGGAAGCTGTGTCTTTATACTAGTCGTAAGAAAACTGCAGGGAAATCCTAAAGAGAATGCTTAAAACTTCATATGTGCCAGCCAGCAATCAATGCTGTTGCTCCTGTGTTCTTCAGGGTCAGCGGCACTTGTGCAGGTGCTCAGCACTGGACCAGGATTACCGTTTTGTAGTAGTGGTTACTGTTGCAAGTTATGCCTGAAGTTATCACAAGTTATTGCCTTTCTCACAAGCACTTTTCTGGCCTTTTCTTGTCCTAGGCTAGAAGGCTGCTTCAATAACCACCTGTAAAGACTGGACAGAGTCACACTAATACATGGAAAAGTCACTAAAATGCTCCATTTTCCCAACTTTCTAAAATCACCAAAAATACTCACCAGTTTCACAAAATATAAAGCTCATGAACATAGAATCTCTGCTCAGAAAGAATATTCCATTGCAATAGTGCCCAGAAATGAGAGGCCTTTATTTGCAATACAAAGATAAAATAAAAATAAAACAGAAAATTGTATCAAGTGTTGGTAATTGAGTTTATTTGTTAATACAGCATAACAATTATTTTCTGTGCAATGGATTCATCATTTTAAAAAGATGAGATGTTATTTCAGTCTTTCAATCAATTCTTTATTTTGATCAACACTTCATTCACGTATGTAATGCCTTTATTGTATCATGGTCTTCATTGATGTTAAATCTTGAAGGATAGCTCTTAGACAAATGATGAATGTTTAGCCTTGGTTATGAGCGTCCTTTGAAACACTGAAAAGATGAAAGCAAAGCCAAGAGTATAAAATTAATTCTCATATATTAGAATAAAAAATATAAGGATGTGATGTCAAATGCTAATAAATGCTGAGTTTTCTCAATGATGTGAGACAAATTTGACAGAATATAAAATTTTAAGAACATGTTTATAAACTAAATTAGCCTAATGTTCAGTGGAAAAAAGAGGAATTTGATTTATTCATGTTTTGCTTTACTGGACTTATTAATTTTTAACTACTGCACAATTTGTTTTCAAAGTTTATTTATCTTCATGCTTACTTGATGTAATTCTATTGTTCATTATGATACACAGAGCTGTCATCTACACAGTAAAAATTCTATGAAAATAAATAATTTTCTTGTGATAATGAATGAAACAGAAATTTAACCTCATTTTATTTTTTTATGAGTGGATGTTTAAGAAGTTGTGAAGCAAGACGTATTTGGGAGTGACATTGATATGGGGGATAGGTGCTTTTTTATGTCAGTTTATCTGTAAAAATGAAAAAAATCTTTAACTAGATATCTATTCAATCCCTTTACTTTTCTCAGAGAGGAGATAATTATAATGCTCTGAAGTTATGCATAGATGTCCTTCCTTCACATCGTTTTGCCCCACCCTACCTCACCTACTGGGGCAGTTTAAAGTCTTCTCAAGTATTTGCCCTCAACCACTACCCCCAAATGTGTAAAGCATTAATATGCTTAGAGCCACACAGTCCAGAGCTAAGCAGCATATCTAGTACATATTTGGAGAGTAAAGAGGAGTGATGATAAAGAGGTGAGGGATATAAAAGAGTGCTTTTATTCCTATGAAACTGTGTTCATCTGAAATTAATAGTTAGAAGATTTATTTGCATTCTCCTGCCCTCTCTGTGATTCTCTCCCCTGCCTTTCCGTGCTTCCTTGCTTCCCTTTTACCTCTCTTTTTTCTTTCATCGGGGAGCACGGTGGCATTTAGACCCACACTATTGACTGGGAGCCATTCCTTTCCAAGAAACACTGGCAATTGTTAAGACCAACAAGACAAGAATGATTCTGAAAAGCTAAATGGGAGCCCAAGAGAAGGAGCAAAATTGATACACAGAGGTTTTGTTTTGATTTATTCCCAAGTTGACAAGATGCCCAAACTTATTATTCTTTGTTTGGTCTGCTCCTGTACTCAAAATATATCAAGGAAAAAAAAAAAAAAGAGACAGGGCAGCAACAAAATACTCTAAAACTAAAACTTTCTTAAAATGTTTTACTTTATTCCTACAAGTGTTTTAGTATCTTTTAAGCATAAGAGACTATGACCTGTGGCACATGTGCAAGAACTAATATAGAGCCTACTCTATTAGGAAAAGAAGGTCAAAAGGAGAACAATGCAAGGAACTCAGGGAAGAAATCATTGATGCTGACAGAGTCTGCTTAAGTGAAGACACTGAGTAGTGGAGAGGTAAAGCACATGAGAAGACTGGAATTCAAGACAGGAGCAGTATTCCAGAAGCCACGGTACAGAGTAGTGAGCTGGGAGGTTGCTCTTCATTTTCTACAGACACAGAAGGGTTTGCTGAGATGATATACCTATTGGAAAAATACAGTCGGGAGAAATCTGGGAGGATGATTTGTAAACATAAGAGAGCAGGATGTGAAGAGAAGGAAATTCTGAAACGTTTCAGTTGACCATTCCTGCAGCTGTCTTTCCATAGTGGCAGGAAGGGAGGTTTAGTTTGCCTTGAGTTACATATTTCCAAGTGCCAATTACACTAGTCTCCTTTGGTTTCTTCACCAAAACAATTGCTTCATGATAAATACTACTTAACTTTTTAAAGTGCTTTTTAAATACTGAGTAGTGTTCAGGTTAACCAGAAGACATGTAAGTCCTGTACTGATTGACATTCATGCCAGGATCACTGATTTTTTTTCTCAGTGAACTACCTAATTGGTGTGTAAGTTATCATCTTGCTCAGTTTCTCTGGTTTCCCAATGTCTGGAAGGTCTAACTGTGCCTTCCATGTTGTTTTACATGCATACAGGCTTCATGTCATTCCAATGTATCAATTCCTTGTTGCACACATTGTACTACACAAATCATCTTGGTCGTTTTTAGCGTCCAGGTAGTTGCTGCCACATGACATCCATTTTTAGATGTTTCTCAGATTCACTGACATGAGGTTTTCCAACAGTGTGAAATTTTTCTTTAAGTTTTTTGTCTTCCATGGAAGAGAAATTTGCTGTCTTGCTTGACAGCTGGACAAGAGAGACTGAAGTCTCATTTCCCTTTTAGTATTCTCTGGCAAAAACATGGATAAGCAGCATCTTAGACAGGTGAGTTCCAAAAAATGTTTCCTGTCAAGCTCCTGTCAGGATTCTGAAAGTCAGAGAACAACTTTTCCTAGTTGTGATTTTTTATAATTTCATTTTTGAAGTCTGAATTATGATTCTTTTCTGCTTTTTTATCCAAAAGAGGAAGAAGGGAGTAGTCAATTCCATTTTATATTTATATTAATATAGAAGGTGGTCCAAGTATAGAATCCTATGATGACAATTTTTTACTAGAAGCAAAAAAATTTTTACTAACTATAAAATATAAATAA
>NW_004955415.1:23934747-23956719 GCF_000276665.1 Chinchilla lanigera
TACCAAAAAAAAAAAAAAAAAAAAAAGGAAGGAGAGGTTTATTTAGCTCACAGTTTGTGGAAGTTTCAGTCCATAATCAGCAGGCTCCAAGGCAGGGTGGTGTGGCACAGGGGCAATAGTCATGGATGCAGAAAACAGCGAAAGCTGGGCTGGGGATTTAGCTCAGCGTCACAGTGCCTGCCTGGCAAGCACAAGGTCGTGGGTTTGATTCCTCGTACCAGAAGAAAAACAAACAAACAAACAACAACAAAAAAGAAAAACAGTGAAAGCAACAAGAGCAAAAGGGGGAAAGAGCAAGCTCCTTTTCCTCCCTAATACTGTAAGCAGGCTTCCACCCCCTTGGGAGGGTGTATGTAGCACTCACAGCATCTCCATGTCCTCCTCTTGCACAGGATGAGAATGTTTACAAAGTAAAAACCCTGGCACCCTGCTGGGTCACTTACACTCCTAAACTTCTCAAATTGACACAATGTATCAACCATTATATTAACAATAACATCCCTTAGAGTTCCTGACTGATTTGGAAGAATTAATGAGTGAAAACCACTTGCATTGTAACATAGTCTTAGGTAACCTCCTCCTTTTATTTCATGTTGTAACCTTAAAACTGTTTTAAATAGATAGAATTTACCTCTTCAAGGAGATAACACATCATTAAAATCTAGGCACCTTCTCCTTGAACTCACTCAACTTATTCATTCCACGCCCAGTTTTATATGATTCAGTCAAGGGTGTGTTCTGAAATGTTTCTTATTATCTTTCAAATTATACTAAAAGGTTCTGGTAGAATTAATTCCTGTTGCTAGAGGAATTCCTCTAGTCATTAATCTTCCTGCGACCTATGTTTAGGCCTGACTGTGGTTTAGTTAAATTGCAATAAGGATACATTTAAACACTTCTGTGGGGCTTTCTCCACTTTTTCTTCTTCACAAACTGATTACAGAATAGCTATCATTTGATGAAAGTCTAAAGTCTTGTCTAATTCTCTTGCAGTTCATAGTCCTTTAACCAAATGCAACCATATATCATCAGACATAGGATTTACCAAGATATCATGCAAATTCCTTCTTGATTCAAGTTCTTAAGTTTCAGAATCACTTAAGAATTTGGAGTGATATATCAAAACTCACCAAATATTGAGTACAGATAGCTCAAGTTAGTCTCTTACAATCTGAGAATACAGAATATATTTATCAGTCTTCCAAGTAAGTAAACCACAAGGATTGTAAGTAGTTTTGAATTCCCTACTCCTCCTTTTGTTTCACCTTTGGGCTCTACCAGGAATTACTTACTATTTTTGTTCTTGTTCTTAATTGTTTTTGTACTTAGGTGTTGCTTTTAGACCTCTATACAGACTATTTTGATTGCACATAGGAAAATTTTTAAAAGTACTTAGGAAATGAATTGTATGGACATATAACAGTTTTAAAATAATTTTGAAAATAAATTTGTGAAAGTAATTTGTGTGCTTTATATCAATATATGAAAAACAAGGGCTTAGAGCAGGCCTAAAAATTGCTGTAATTCGCAAGTAATTATGGGTATAAATGATATTTTAAAGCTTCTTCAGCAGCTAGAATGTGATTGGAAAATATCTGTTATTTCCACTGCTAATGAAGTCATAGATTTGTTTCCTTCACTAGCAAGTGGAGGAAATGGCAAGTCAGTTAGAGGTTAGTGAAAGTTAGTCTAAGTCCCTGAAGATGTATACATAAATCTCATTTCCCATTTCTGAGGAGCTTAGAGTTTACTGTGAACGGCAGGCGTCAGGGTCAGAGAGTGCCACAGGTAGGGACTTTAGCAACCCGTAAATCTCCTCAGCTTTCCAACTACCCTAACTTAAATCTAACATCAAGCAGAAAAAAATGAAATATTAGGTTATATATTAATAAGCACATCTTTAGAAAACACTAATATCTTCACCACTGCATAGTAAAATATCTAAATACAACTGCACGTTCTCTGTGAGAATGCAGCTTTACATAATTCCCCCAGCCCGCCTTTCAAAGTGCCATTGCTGTCCACTGACATGGTTGCTGCCACCCATTCTCCTATGTGGAAATTCTAGAGACCCCACTGGGTCAGAGAAGAAGGTAAATGTATCTTAAAGTTATTGTCAAAACGCTGCAAATTGCTGAGACCGTGGTGGTTGAATGATGAGAAAACTGCTCCAGGATAATCATATGGTCGAGTTGTGACCCAGTAGCCTTTATACCATTCAAAGATCATATATGTAATTTCAGGTGAATATGACACTGTATGCCTAGTGTTTTTTGTTTACTTGTGGAAATGGTACTGGGATTTTGTGGGAATATTGTAAAAAGGTTATGAGTCTCAGTCCGTTTGAATTAAGTCTTGATGAACTTTGGAAGCACTCATAGATTTAAATTTGTAAAGTGAGAAGTTAAATTATTTTGTATTATTTTGTGTCATACCACTTCATAATGTATTCTCTGTGAAAAGGAAAGGAAACTTTTTTTTTGGTTTTTGTTTTGTTTTGTTTGTGAGACAGCGTCTCTGTCTCTCTCTCTGTGTCTCTCTGTCTCTCTCTCTCTCTCTCTCTCTTTTTCTCTCTCTGCAGTCCAGGTTGGCTTTGAACTCATTAGGTAGCCTAAACTGGCCTTGAATTCATGGTGATCCTCCTACCTCATCCTCCCACCTCATCCTCCCAAGTGCTGAGGTTACAGGCTTATGCTACCACTCTCAGCAAGGAAACATTAAAAATGTTATTGTAATAATAGTGATATACCAGCATTTGCATGTTAGGCAGTGCTGCAGTTTAGCTTGCCTATGTTCTACTTGGCCAGTGTGGACCTCTGTCAGATGAAATAGGACCTCTTTTGACTGTTAATTGTTCTCAGCTATGGCCTCTGCTCCATTTCTGAGTGAAACCCTGGTGCTCCTCACCTATTTGTTGCATGAATGGATAGATGATTGCCTAGATATGTGGATGGGTAGAATTAAAAGTTTTGGTTTCTCATCTGAAACATGAGAATAATGATAACTACCTCATGGGATTATTATGAGAGTTAAAGCAAGAATGCAAAAATGTGTTTAGCAGAATGGTTTGCATATGAGAAATTCTAAAATAAATTATAACCTCAATAACCTAAAATTCTGGTTCTGCTGAATAACTACAGTTATTTAATCATCAGTGTTCACTGAGGATTGATTCCAGGACCCTCACCCCTAGGATGCTGACTAAAATCCATGGATGCTCAAGTCCTTTATTTGAATTGGTACAGCATTTGCATGTATCCTATCCATCTTCCTTATATTTTATATCATCTCTAGATTACTTAAACTACCTACTACAGTGAACATGCTATGTAAATGTATGTTTTACTGTATATTTTATTGAAGAATGACAATATAAAAATAGAATCTTTTTTTTTCTTTTTCTTTTTGAGACAGGGTCTCACTATGCAGTTCAGGCTGGCCTTGAGATCGTTTTATAGCCCAGGCTGGCCTCAAACTCGCAACGATCCTCCTGCGTCAGCCTCCCGACTGCTGGGATTACAGGCTTGCGCCACCACGTCTGGCTAAAATAGAATCTTTTATTGAAGAATGGCATGTTCCATTCCACACATTCCTTTCAATCTAAGGCTGGTTGAATCCATGAATGCAAAATCCACAGATATAGTACAGTGCTAACTTTATATTTTTTGCCAGCCATTAAAATGGCTCATGTGAGTCAAAGAAATAGAAGTCAGTTTGGATTACCGTTAAATTCTTCGTCTAGAAAGTGGTGTTTCTTCCTGAGGCAAGGTCTTTCTTTTCATGACTAAGAGCCTGATGCAGCTGCTTACCAACTGTTAGTAACACTGGAGGAGCCACAGTAGTCCGTTAGTTAGAAAGCTGTGATCAATAAATGTGAGTGCTGATCTTGAAAAGCCCACTTCCGTGTTTTTTTGCTACTTTATTGTTGTTTAGTTGGCTTTCCTTGGTAGCGCTCTGAAATAAAATCTTCATTCTCCATTCTCATACTATGCTCAAAAATTATTTTTATAATTTAGCCAACAATATTTTATAGTTAAAAATTGTCACATGATTATTTTGTCCCATTATCCGACACTAATGCAGATTAATAGTTTATTATTTCAGTTTGCCAAACTCTGTAGATAAATATCTATAAGGGTCAGAGTTCCATTTTACTTACTTTTATAAAAAATTGGAATGAATGAATTACATCCATGCAATATTTAGAAGTAATGCTATATGACAGAAAATTGACACTGCTGAAAGTCTGCATGTGCAACATTTTGTGTCGGTGCCTGATTTTTGACTACACAGGCAGAATTATATCGTTATTGGATTCAAAGATTAAATATCATTTTAATAACTATACCATTTGTGTTTGAGTGAATGTGGAACTGATGACCAAAAGCAAACAAAAATACAAACAGGATAGGACACGAAGAAGGAAAACCTAGGAAATGTGATTGAAACATAGGGTGAATGTTTACATTTGGAAAAAAAAATTACAATAAAAGATACAGGATTGTGGAAGAACCAGAGGTCACATGAGGCCAGATCCAGTTAATAAGGAACACTAATATTTTTAACAGTCTACCTTTTGGTTGGATGGTATGCAGCAGCAGCATTCATCACATTTTTTTATTATGCCTTATAAACACACAGCAAAAAGACCTTCAGGAACTGCTTTAGAAAGAGGCAAGAACGATGTGATAAGTGTGTCCAGAGCACTAAGGAGTAAATTGAGGGGGTTAAATGGTAATGAATACTGTAACTTTTACTGTAATACTTTTAAAAAAATTTTAAACATTCACAATATATTTGAATCATAACTCTTAATATGGGGTATAGAAAGAGAAAAAGGCCAACATGATAATTAGAGTATACTATGATCAGATGATAATTTTATTTTTAATTTTCATTTTGTTTGTGGTACTGGGAATTGAACCTAGGACCTTGTGAATGCTAACCAATTTATTTATCACTTAGCTACATACCCAAGACCCTAATGATTACCTTATACTCATGTATTGAGGAACATTAAGAGAGTAAAAATATTTTCACAAATATAATCAGTATTTTAGTTATTTCTTGTCAGTGATAAAGAACTTATTTGAAACAAAATGCAACTTCTTGAAATTATCTTAGCCTTCGGTGTTACTTTATTATTTTCCTTCATTCTAAGATTAAATATAAAGTTCTGTGAAAAATAAAGTGTATTATCTATATTCTTCCTTTTAATTTAATGAGGATTAACTGTGTTAGCCACTCCTACAAAATATAAGGTATGAATTTAAAATGAATCTGTTGAATTTGTCATTGTAGACGAGTAATATATAGTCTAGTTAGCCTTTTCACTTCCTGATACTTATTTTTACTACTCACAGATTATCATATACCACCTTTTCCTTTTCTACAACTACTTTAAGAAAACAAAATTTGGGGAACATACAATATCTCAAAACTGTCATGCACACAACTGACATAATATGTTGGCCTGCTTGTTCCAATTCAACTTGATGGAGAAATGCTCTGCCTGTAATCTTTAAAGTAATTTTATTTTATTAAAATAGATGTGAGCAAAAACATATGACAAATGTTTAAATAAAAGATTACAGTAAAAAACACCTTGTCATTAGCCTCCCTCAGAATACTCCCTCTTGCTTTGAGTATACTTGTGCCATCATCCTTGCCGCTTTCTTGAACAGTTTTGAAAGTTCTCTTTAGTGAGTGCCTTTAGGTGTTGTGATAAAAAATGTAGTGAATGCTGCTGCCAAGTGCATCCCAGTGACCAGTCGGGCTCATAAAAGCATTACAGTGTATCCCCATCCATGTTATTTACCAAATCATGCTTGGTGAAACATGTGGGTCCTTCCAAAGCACTATGAGAGTAAACAATTTTGAATCAACTAAAGTCATCAAGGCAGCCATGATAGTGCAACTCAAGACACTCATTGAAAAGACTTCCAGAATCGCTTCAGAAAGTGGCAGGAATGATGTGATAAATGTTTGAAGTGAGGAGGAGTATTTTGAGAGGGATTAATGGCAATATGTCTTTTACTGCCGTACATTTTTAAAATTTAAACACTCATTTTACTCTTCTATCATGCCTGGTAGGTCTAGATATACATTTGACACTCAGTTAACATAATTATTTAACTACTGAAGCTCCATGTGTAACATTTCTACAGCTTTGTCATATTGTAGCACTATGATTTCCAAAAGAGAAATTTTGACAGTAAATTATTTGCTTGTGTTAGGGTAACGATACTGTTAATAATGGTTGCATTTGAAGGATCCTTTTGGAAGTACTCAATGCTCAAGATGGTTTTAAAGGAAATATGCTGGAGACAGTAATAACAGAGTGATCACATTCTTTCTGTAATTTATTTTAGTGCCATCACACAGGGAATTCAGGCAGATAAAACTTCTCCATTTATAGAGACTAAATGTGTAGAAATGGATTGTTATAATTCCAGATACATTGATTATGCACATTCTCTGAAACATTTTTAGTGGCAATGTCTTGAAAAATTTATATTGTATGCTAAGTAAATATACAGTCATAGCCTTAAGATCTGTGAAATGTTAGTTTCCCCTTGATAAATTACACCGCAATTTTCTAGCCCACTAATTCCACTAAGGAAGCTAATGAGTAGAGCAAAAGTCTAATCAGCTGCCAATCAGAATTCCTTGAAGCACAGAGTGTCAAATATTGAAGCAATTTTTACATCTCATAAAAGCACTTGTGTTCCATGATATATTATAAAACCTGTGATGAAAATCTAACACTGATGCAGCTACCTTATTTCTCAAGTGTTTGTTCCAAAACAAATTTCACATTAGGCCAAATCTTTCATTAACACTCAAGTCTGTTAATATAGCACTGTTATGTTATCTAGCTATATATAACTGTAGGTCACAAAACTCAATAGATTTATCATAAAAATTGTAATGGTGGGATTCTTTCTTTCTTTGGAAAAAATACTGGTCTTCAGAAATCTTAGAATGTCTTTATAAAACAATGGAGTGGCACACTTTACTTTCACTTTGCATCATTTATGTTGTTCTCAAGCCTTTATTCATAGCATAATAGTACATAGTTTCATGAGAAGTAATCATAGTTTAATCATTAATGTATTTGTCATTTGTCACTTTAATAGCAGAGCATAGTCACTTTGCTGTGTTGCTTACAAGAAGTCTTTGAAGGTACTGTGTAATTACATTTCTTCACCATGTCGTCCTTTCTAATGAGGCACAGTCATTATGTGTATGTGTATGTGTTTTTCCATCTGCCTTCATCCGCATAAACATGCGTGGGTGTCTGAGGTTGATTGTTGGCTGAGAATTGTGGAGGGTTTCCAAACATCTGACTGTTTGCTGCTGACCTTCTTGATAATCCTTCTATTTTTTTTTTTTTTTTTCATGCTGGCACACAGCATGTGTGATCTTAATAAAGTAATCACATTTTTCCTCTAACACAAGTTTGAGAGAATCCCAGTTAAACTATTCTCTCCCACACTTGAGAACCTCAAGTAGCTATCGGCTACTAATTTAGAAAGATTACTTGGCCTTTCCTGAGTTCTCTGAAAAGTCTAATTTTCTAACAAAGAGAAACACACTGTTACCTCTCTCAGTTTCCTGGAACTCAAAACTCAAGGATTTAGATGAAGTTAGCCAGTTTGTTCTAATTATTTGTATTTTTATTTCAACTGATGATACTTCCCTCCCACATGTTAAAGGAGGCAGAAATCTCAGGTGAACCTTGCTAGGAATGTTTTTGGGTACATATGTGAAATTTCTCTCTTTAATATTGAGAGTGATATAAAGACAAAAGAGAAAAATTTCCCTTAAAAATATCCTAACCAAGTATATACCGTTTCTCAAATATATGAACATATTTTAATACTGTATATTGCAAATGTGAAAGAGTTATGGCTAACACCATGTCACTCTCAGTATTTGTACCATCACTGTTTTTCAGGTCAAGAAAATAAAGCTGCCACTGGATCTCTTGACTCCTCAATGATACCCAGGCCTCTAGACTCTCAATTCCTTTTCTTAGCACGTTCTATCTGACAGAATTTCCCTCACAAATGGTATTGAGCATGCTCATTAGTTGAACAGATAAGTAATCCTGCCACTTGGGACTGAGAGGCAATTCTCTACATGTGGGGGAGCATCAGCCCCAAGGAGCCTATCATCCTTTGGGCACCACTGTTTCTATTTAAAATGCTTGTTTCTTTGCCTCAGAATTCATTGCTTTCAGGAGATCCTCTCGGTTACTCTTAGGAGGAGGAAGAAGACCAAGACCACTCTTTCACCATAGAATTATTTGTAGCCTATCCAAGAAGAGCAAAAGTTTTTTCACTGATCTAAAAATCTCTAAAAGCAGTGCCCAAGTTTAATTTATCAGTTCCTCTTTACAGCCTAATATATAGTGCTTAATATATGTTACTAGATTGTAGGTGATTCCTGGAGTAATAATAGTTAATATTTTTGTTACATTAGGAGTAGATAGAGATAGTACAGGTCAGGGTTAGAACTCAAATTTTCAGTAATGTGATGTTCACTAGAAAAGAAAATGAAACCTAAAGATCACAATGGCTTCTCCATATAGAATGACTGATCCTGTACAGTAGGGTAGTTTACTACTCAACATAAATACTTGCATTACATATTTACATTACAATGCGATATATTAGGTCATTTGTAAGGGCTACAAAATGGTGCATTATAGAACAAATAAAGTCTGGTTTGTCTTAATAAAATCTTTCTAAAATCTCTTTATGAAATTAAAATATTCTATATAATTTACACTGAAAGTAGCAAATGAAATTAAATCAGAAAGTATTACAATGTTTAGATGACAGAAATGAGAAGTCTAATGTAGAGCTATTTCACTATTTTTGCTTATTTAAACAAATATAAGTGTCTTATTCTCAGAGAATTACTGTTTTTTATAAAAATGAAGTCATACTATATATATTATTCTGCAACTTATTTATCTACCTAAGCCTGTTTCATAAATATTCATAGGCCTTCCAAATTCTAATTTGTCATTTAAATATGTAGCTGCATAGTATTCTGTTGTAGGAATGTACCATTATGTATTCAATCAAGAACATCACTCCTAAATAAGGTAATATTCACCTGTACCAGTTAATCTATTATTTCTGAGAACTTAAACTCCAGTCTTATCTGGAAAATAGAGAAAGAAGAAGATAAAGTACACAATGTCTCCTAAAAGTATCCATGCAATGGACCTATGAGGCAACCCATGAAATTAATGTGTTTTCTTGAGAGCAGTCAACAGAACTGGGAATGTTTAAAACCTGTGAGTGTCCCAAATGCCCGAGTCACACTCAGGGTCCTCTGTATATAAGGCTTCTACTTCTCTACCAAGTTTTGTTAAAGGAATATTTCCAGTCCTTCCTAGGACATGGAAAAACATTAAGAGAACAGAATTTGTATTCTGATACCCAGTACTCATTTTTGTTGCCATGGGCTTCATAGTCTCTGCGATGATGCTTGGATTGCCTGTTACAAGGGAAGAATTTTGCAGTTTAGTGAGGCCACTGCTTATAGAACTGGAGCCAAAGAAAGCATAGGTACTTCAGTTATAGCTCAATGCTGATAGTTAAGTGTATTCGCATCAGTACAAATGCCCAGACAGTAGCAATTTAGTTCTTGATGGGAGAGCATCTTCATAGCCTGTAGACACTTCCCTCTGTACTGAGTCATGACTATAGTGGTAGTGGAAACAGTAAGCAAGAGTCAGCCCCTGAAGGACAGTTTGATACAGCTGTGAAGGAGATCTGGGGTCTTAGCCCACAAAACCAAACTTCAGGGCAGAGTTGCTGTTCTCTCAGGGACATGGAACACTAATAGGGAAAAGGGGTGGAAATTAATTTTTTTTTTAAATTTTTATTAAATTATTTTTTATTTAAAATTTTTTTTATTTTTAAGATTTTAACATCTAGTACATGCAAAGTCTTGGTTTCACTGAATCACAGGCTGGACCTACAGGTTGAACATCCTCAGTTCTTACCTCCAGCTCCAAGAAGGCATGGGTAGACTAATAACTTCTTTTTGCATTGTGTCTGCAGGTTGAAGTGTTGAGCGGAGCTACTAACTTTATTCTTAGAACAGGCTAATCCACACACTCAGAATGAGAATAGGAAGAAAAAGGCAAAACTTGTAGTACCTCTTTCTGGTATCTGGGCTTAGCACATTCTTCTATTAATTCAGGTGGGTTTCCCCAGGTACCTACATGGCTGAAATATGCAAAAAACAAAAGCAAAACTGAAACAAACAAAAACCATCTGTCTCCTCATGAGAGTTGCTCATATGTTTAGAGAGGGAGGCTTCCTGCTTGGAAAAGAGTAAGTTGGGTGTCTGTGACTTCCCAGGAGTCCGAGGTGTAAGAAGTACAGACACCTTGTTAGCTAAGCACATCTGACTTGGCTCTTAGATACTAGAAAGGTGCTGTCATTATTGATTTCTTATTTTCATCAGGTCTACTCAGTAATACCTGGCTTTTGCAATCCATTATTTTATCTTAACTGGGAAAAAAAGAGAAAACTTTAGTAATTGTACCCTTACCCAATCTCCTTTTGATCTTTAAGCTTTTAAAAAATAATGATAGATCAGAATTTATATCATAATTAACAATAGTTCTCAGCCACTGGAAGGTTAAAGTTCTACTATCAAAAATTAGTAATAGTTATTTCTCTCACAGGTTCAAAAATCAAATGGAACTGACTTTTTCTACCTATCAGTTAACAGCAAACTGATAAATCTTCTTCCAAGGTCACATATCTCTAGTGAACATTAACTCCTTTTATCTTTCTATACTTTTTCCCCACTACATGATGAGAGTTTTTGAGGGCAAATAAACCCATCTCATTGTCTTAAAAAGAAGTTGTTAATACACCTTCACACTACATACCAAATACAGCCCTTAGTATAGTTGCTAGAAGCACTTTTGAAAGAAACTTTGAAATGAAAAGCAAAGCTCTGTCATTTGGTCTGTCATAAATATTCATATTTGGGAAAATAAGTGAGGTTATGTAAGGCACAGCACTACTGTCAGAATGAGAGCTGAAAAATTATATACAGTACAGAGAGTTGCAATAAGAAATTAGCAAAATAGAATAGAACAAAAGTGAGTTTCTGTGGTCACTTGTTTGGACTCAAGGCCTATGGGATATCAAAAGGGGTTGTATTCAAAGCAGGGTTTTATGTTCAGCAACATTTGAGTTTGCTGAATAAATGTCATTAGACAAGTTTCTTTTCTGTAGCATCACTCACAATGTTAGTGTGTACTATGACAAGGGATAGCATATGCAGTATTTGCAAACTTGCATGGTCTAAAGCTTCTGCTTAAACCAGTGCTATTTTAGGGATATATGATGAAATGGTTAAGAGAAAAGAGCCCAGGAAGGGTGTTCAGTGTGCCAAGAGAACGTGATTGTAAGGAAATATGGAGGAAATTGGTATCTCTGCAGAACTAATAATGACTAGCCCTTATCAACCCATGTAATAAGGAACCAGATGAAGAGAGGAGGCTGAGGGGACTAGAGCACAGAGCTGCATGCTCTGGCTTTTTTTTGTACCGGGAATTGAACTCAGGACCTTGCACTTGCTAGACAGGCACTTGTGCCACTGAGTTATATCCCCAGCCCACTCTGGCTTTGACAAAAGCATATTTTGCAAATTTTTGGAGATGAAAGCTGAAATCAGCTTAATGGCAGTGTATAGGACTAATGAATGCTAGAAGGAGAAGAGTGGCCAGAACGGTGGGATGGAGACTAAAATGCTTGGAATATTTGACTCTAAAACTCAGTTCTGACCTATATTGCTATACTGAAATAAAATTGGGGAATGAATGGAACATACACAATTACATGACAGAAAGTCCAATGTAAGAGAGCTACGCTACTCTAAGTCCAACTTCTGTAGAGAGATAGGTGCTTCTGAGACCCTCTTGGCTTCACTTGTCTCTTACTGCTGCCAGAGGTTAGGTGCCTTAGTATTTTTTCTCTTTGCAGAGGCAACATACCCAACACCCAAAGTTAAAGGAGACAAGGTTTATTATAGTTCACAGTTTGTAGAAATTTCCGTTCATGGTTGGTTCTAAGGCAGGGTGGCATGGCAGAGGGGTGTCACAAAGAAGAAATAGTTCATAGCAGTCAGGAGGCAGCAAGGTAATGAGGCAGCAAGTGACCACGGCAGCCCTCTTTCTGTCTCTTAGATTCTGTCCAGGCTACATACCCTTAGGGCCGGTAACACTCACACCCAGGGTTGGCCTTGCTGTTATCCACTCCCAGAATTATGCCAAACTAATCAGCATACTAATTTAGAAGTCATATACCTTTGACCCCCAAATCACACACTTAATCCTATCTGGCCAGAACCAAATGGTGGAGTGGTAAGCAGCAGAGAAAGAGCCTCTTTGAGAGTCACTGTCCAGATGCTGGAATATAGTGATGTGAGGAAGACAAGAAAGAGGGGAGTGGGTCCGCGGGACCCAAGAAGGATCTGAAGCATGAATTGACACACACACACAGAGTGAAGAGAGTAACTTCAATGAAGAAGGAGGTAGGTGGCAGTGCCTTCTCCCTGACACTGGACTCATTGCATGAGAGCAACGATTAAGCCTGCAGACACAGGGTGACTCCTGGAAACTCTAGAGGCCTCCACAGAGATGCAGCAAAGGAGCAGTGGCTATGAAGGACTGCACTAGCTGGCTGTGAGTGCTGAGAGCTCAGTTGCCCCTTGCAGGAGATTGATTGGCCGGGAGCCTCTGGGAGAGGGGCTGAGAGAGCTCAGAATGTGGAACAGCTGCTGGCTCAATCTAGCGGCTCCCAGCTGGGCTCAGGCCCATGCAAGGCGTATTGATGGCTGCAGGCCAAATTAGTCTGGTCTTCACCAGAAGGTGCAGGCTTCCTGAGTTATTTACTACCCAGCCAAAAAGCTACTGCTAGTTTGCTGGGATAAATCAACACAGATCAGGACTCTATCTCCGCACATCGTCTACCAGTGACAGCAGAGACAAACCTGGAAGTAGACTTTTTTCCTTTTTTTATTTCTCTTGTTTTATTTTTGCTGTTGTTATTGTGGATTTGTTTTTGGTTTTTGTTTTCTGTATTTATTTTTTCTCCTTAATTGTTTCATCTTGTTTTTATATGAGTGGGAATGTAGTTTCTAGCCTCTTTGTGGTTGGGGTTCTGTTCTTTTTATCTCTTCCTTCTCTCTTTCCTTCCAGTCTTCTGCACCAGTTTCCCAAAGTTAATGTGATACCTCTCCATTGTCCTATAGCCTTATTTCTAATCTCTTCCTTTTCCTTCCACTTCTCTATTTTCTCCCTAACCCATTTTAAATTTTAGCTCCTGAGGGCAAAGTTGACGTATTAAGGACTCGTATACTGCACATAATTTTCTGGTTTGTTTTAGATTTTGTTATATAACCACAAATCTGGTACACATGGTTATGGGTGGCAAATTAATGGTTATCTCAGTTTGTCATTTTCCAGGTTATGTTTAATACCACTGTCATTGCTAATGATACCACCATACCTAAAAGGGACGTAATTGTTCTAAAGAGCTGTTCTTCCTGGTATTCCAAGACTGAGATTGACTAAGGGTCTCAGAAAATACTGTGGCACAGTCCCAAAGAACCAGGGGTAGGGCCAAACAGGTAGCAACTCTCATCCTCAACAAATTGAAGAGGTAGGATCTTACAACAGACACAAAACCCGAAAACCAGCCACACCTGGAAGATACCTTGGGGAAGTAGTCACCAAGGGTTCTAAATGCTAGCAATAAAGCAACCCACCATAGGCAATTTGCAAGCATTGCTCTAAGAATTTAACTAAAAATAAGGAAAGAATTTGAAAAGATACTTAAACAAGATGCGACCCCAGACATCCAGTTCACCAAAGGCAAACCTGGG
The DNA here is from genome assembly GCF_000276665.1 of Chinchilla lanigera. Taxonomy (NCBI): domain Eukaryota; kingdom Metazoa; phylum Chordata; class Mammalia; order Rodentia; family Chinchillidae; genus Chinchilla; species Chinchilla lanigera. The sequence goes on from NW_004955415.1 coordinate 23,948,680, forward strand.
GGCAGTGAGGTGGGACAATCTGAAAACTTCCTACCTAAACTCTCTGAAATGGTAACAACAAAGCAATTGAATGATACTCTAGAAAAAATCAAATCAGAAATAATTTCTCAGATAACTGCAGAGACGGTGTCTACAATGAAAATCATGCTCAGTGACTCTAGAGCAGATACAGACAAAGATAGAGGAGCTTAAGAAAATTATGGAAGCCATGAATGCTCAGCATAAGAAAGAAATGGAATCCATAAGGCAGATTCAAGCAGATATCCAGGAGAATAAAAATTCTATTGAAAGTATCCAGAGCAGATTAAGCCAATGTGAGGATAAGATCACAGATATAGAAGACAGGCTTGCAGTTAGCAATCATGAAAAGAAGAGTTCTTAAAAATAGTAAGAGACTCTGAGAAACCAATGCAACAGCTGCTAGATGAGGCAAAGAAGAATATTTTAAGACTGATTGGAGTCAATGAAAAAGCAAGAAATAGCACAATGAAAAAGCAAGAATAGCACACAAATAGCACAAATAAAAACTGTTCAAAGATGTCATGACAAGGGGCTGGGGATTTAGCCTGCCCAGCAAGTGCAAGGTAGTAAGTTCAATCCCTGGTACAGGAGAAAAATCAAAAACAACAACAATAAAAGATGTCATGACAGAAAACTTCCCTGTTAGAAAAAACAATTCTATGTAGTAAGTCAGGCATATAGAACCCCTATTAGTCATGATCAAAAAATATCTACACACAGTTGTATCATACTCTTGATTCCAGAAACTCAACACAAGGATAGAATCTTAAAAACTATTAGAGAAAAGAACAAATCATCTATGAAGGAAAGCCCATCACAGAAAATCACAACTGACTTCTCAGCGCAAACCCTTAAGTCAAGGACAGCTTGGAGTGAAGTATTTTAAGTTCTAAAGGAAAAGAACCTTCAACCCAAACTGATGTACTCCACAAAACTGTCTTTCAGAGCTGATGGAGAATTAAGATACTTCCATGACAAAGAACATCTGAGGAAATTTATGACCACCAAACCAGCACTCCAAAATGTTTTGAAAGGCATTCTAGAAAGAGATAGCAAGGACTACAACTCCATGAACCCCAACAGAAGGAATCCAACAGGCAAGGCAAACAATTAGAGGGAAGAAAAAAACAGGAGGGAGCCAAGAACAGGAAAATAACATGACTAAGATAAATCAATGCTTATCAGTTATAACCATCAATGTTAATGGTCTCAATTCACCAATCAAAAGAAACAGACTGGCTGAATGGATCAAGAAGCAATATCCAACAGTATGCTGAATACAAGAAATACACTTAATTTCAGCATCACACAATATATCCACCACCTCAGAAAAGCCTCACCTATGACATTAAGAGGCTTTGGAGGGAGGCGATCTAGACACAAGCCATAACATAGGATGATAAGCTCCAGAAAGTTTCATGCAGATTCAGTCCACCAATAGCTCACCAAGTGCCATTTTCACTGTGGATCTCTCTATTGATGCTTCCTGGGAACTCATCCTGATTCAGTATCTCAGCTACCTGTCAAGTAGTTTATTTTTTTTTCTATAGATTCATAAACTCATTCCTATTTTGAAATGTTCCACTATTTCACTTAGTGGAGGCTAGGTTCTATGATAAATAGCTGTAGGTACCTGGTCACTGGAGAGATATTAAAGAAGGAGTCTGAAATACCAACCACAGTAGGTCACCCCAACAGTATTTTTGAACATATGATTCTTTACATTTTATATTTCTTTTCTTTTTTGGAGACAGGTCTTGCTCTGTAGTCCAGGCTGGCCTTGAACTCACTTTGTGGCCCAGGCTGGCCTAAAACTTGCCGCAATCCCTCCTGCCTCAGCCTCCCAGGTGCTGAGAGTACAGGCAAGCATGTACTGTCAGGCCTGGTTTACATTTTATGTTTCTATTATTGTCTTTTAAAATTATTTTACATAAAAATTCACTTTGTTGATTATTGGAAATTCCTATTCATAAATCTCTCTCCCTATCTAAAAAGTTCAATATATAAGTAGTGATTTTCAGTGTTCTGGTTATTACAATAATTTTACATCTTTCAAAATTACAGTGTAAAATAACTTTGCCATAATATTTTATCTCATATGAAAGCAGCATGACATTTCTTCATTCATGCTATAAGATATATATAGCATTTAAAGATATCATGTACATTGCTACTAATTTCAAACACATTCCTTATTCCACTACAATTCCATTTTTTCTTATATAATTTCCTTTTTATATTGGGGAAATATGGAGTTATTTAGCCATTGAATTTAGGAGACAATAATTTGAAATAATAACTGAAAACTTTTGAAGTTGAGAAACAACCAGCACATTAGCTTTTGCTACACATGATTCATGAACCATTGACATTTTAGCAAAGGGGTAGGTTTTATGTTTCACTTAATGAGAACCTTGGCTGATTCACACATTCAGGTTGAATGAGTTCTAAAGCTTCAAATCTTTTGTCAAAATGACCATAGATTATATAAATATATAACTAGGGATTCTAGTTTTTTGTGCATGTTTGTCCTCAGCAAGGTACTCATGGTTGCTTATAACCCTCCATGAATTTTCTTCAGTCCAGACAAACAGCTATGTAATTTGCCAGTGGTAAGAAATGAGGACCTTAGCAATGCTGCTGTCTCACAGTGGGTCTACCTGACATGTTATAATACACCTGTATTCATCATTCATGTCTTGGCTATATTACAGTATGGCAGTATGGTCAGAACTAAGGTTAGGAGTTTAACAGTCTGAAATTTCCAGTGCCTCACCATCACTTAGTAGTCCTGTTTACTGTTAGACTACTTAACTTCTCTGAACCTTACATATGACATGGGTATCTTACAACTCTCATTGTAAGAATACTTTGAAGTTTAGCTGGTATAATGTGTTGTAACAGATTCTTTTGGGCTCCTTGTTTATATAGCTTGATGTTCCTTTCTTAGAACTCTGTCTATTTGCTTTTACTCTGGGTGAAGGATCACAGTTGGCTCATTCCAAGGCAAACTGTAGTTCTATAGAAGCACTGCCCCCTAACAGCATCTCATTCTGTGAAATACTTTTCAGGCATGTTCCATATATTTTCCAGAGCCCCAACAGGACTGACTCCACTTACTGGCAGAAGTTGCTTACCTGTCTTTTCACTTCGAATCTCATTTCTCTTTTTTTTACTGGTTTTCTTGGGCTCTTTTTGCACATTTGACTTCAAATTTTGGGTCACAGTCTATTGTTGAGAAAACTAAAAATGAAATATGTGAAAAGCACTTAGAATAGCATCTGGTACATAATAATTGATAATAATTATTACTTAGTAAAGATATTTAATTAGTGTGTAAAAAACAGGTAGCTATAATTTTCAAAACTACCTTTGTGATTGTCATATCTATAACTCCTTTTTCAACCCTTTTCTTATTGTTTAACAAAAAATAGTCCTTATAAATTTGTTTTCTATTTGAATAGTAGATACATGTTCAACATGAGAATTTAAGCAATGATTTCCACCTGTACTAATTTTTCTGCCTTTTAATATTTATGACACCTACTTTGATCTGGAAATTCATCTGAAAAAATTTTCAAGGCAAAATTTTAAATGTATAGGTAAGAAAATTTGTCGGAGTTTCTAATAATATTGTAGAAAAACAGGATCTCTGTATTTCACTGCAAGGGCACCATGTCCACATTTTAGTGAACACTGACATTATAGTGTTATGATAAATTAACTATAATACTTTTAGAGGCCAGGTGTCTCCGAGAAAAACAACAGTAACATGTCAGGCAAAATGGAAAGCATTAGATTCACACCTGTAACTCATTAATTTGGATCAAGGGTTAGATTTCACAGAAAGCAATTACCAGGATGGATTGAGCTCTTTCATACACAGTTTTTTTAAATTATAAGATTGTGTTAAATATTTTCTCTGACCATTGTTGCCCTAGCAATATCCAGAATTGGTGGTTCCTGATTATTTCATTGTTTCTTTCTTAGGAGAATGTGATTATTATGTACTACGAACATATGCAAATAAAAGTTGAAAAAAAGACGAATAACTTAATGATAAAATCGTGTTTGATTAGGTCTAAGTGTTAAACTTTGCATCTTCTACAATGGCACTCTGTACAAATTCTAGTAACATTACTGCTAAGATATAAGGAAATGATAATTTTTAGATTATTCTGCATTGTTTGCGTTTACATTTCCACACAAAGTTATATCTAAGAGTAGCTATATTATTAATAAATTAACACCATGATGAAATAGAAATTAACTCCCACAATTAATCAAAACTCTGTGGACTAGCTTTCACTGAAAATTGTTGTTGCTGTTGAATTTTTTAGCTGTGAGTTAATTACCTTTCTGTAAAATAATAGAGGTTGTGCTAAGTTCCAAAGTCCTATGCTGTTTCCATTTTCTGAGAAGCCATTTGTCACTATAGAATATGAGCTAATTCCCACTCCCTGAAAATAGAGTTGAATGAAGGAACTTTAGGGCCTCCTGCCTCCTTCTACAAATGAGAAATCAAGGTCAAGAGTATTGTTAAAACTTCCCTAGAGACACATAGCTAAGAGGCAAGACTAGAAGAAGAACCTACTTCTTCCATAGCCAATTGTTTCTGTGTAATCTTTTTCCCACCATGTGTCTTGCGCCATTTCTGCAGGGAAGTAGAAGTGTTTTTCCTCACCTTGTCTGAAGTAATAGGATCATTGGGATGATAGAATGTTACATAGTATTTCACACATCTTCTACCTGTATCCTCTTTGGAGGAAACTGAGCTCAGAGAGTTGAGAGAGTAAGGAAATTTACATAGCCAATTTGGGATCTCATTGTATCCATTCCAACTTTGAAAGAGTGGAGTTTGAATCTACTTTCCAAGCACAGTTTAAAATGATCTCCTCCAAGTTTAAAGGAGAACTTTGGACACCATATAAGACAGCTATTCATTTCTGTCTGGCGTCAGTAGCAGAGTTCTAGTTCATTTTCAAATTTCTTTCTCTCTATGATATAGGTTAGCTGGCTTATTTATACCGTATATTCCTGCTGAAGTCGGTGATGTGTGTTGGCTGAACTATAGCTTATGTAGAAGTACTATTCATATTTTACTGTAGTGTCTTCAATAGACCTTTGCCAGCATCATGAATAAAATGTGTATCTCAGGATTTTTGCTGGGAACATGGGAACCATGAGTTTGGCTGCATCCCAGGGATTTTCCAGTTGATGTGAGAGGTGTCATTACTGTGATGATTATACCATTGTTATCAATTCATTTTCTAGTACTCCTGGTAGAGAATATTGGAGTTTTTGTCTTGATAATTGCTATGTTCTGTTCTATTTGGAAGCGTATTTTCTGTATGTTTTTTTTTTTATCTGTATGTTTTCTTTGCTTTCTTTGTGTCCTAGGCCATATGTAAGAGTTAAAATGTACATGAAGGATTTTTCTACTTAACAAACCAAGCTCCCTCCTCACATAGCTGGTATACACACTCATCACAAACATGCTTGTAACATATCAGACTCCTTTGAACACATAGTCATGCACACATAGATCCACACACTCTAAAGCTAGGGGGGAACAATTTTTGTTCTTGCCATTTCATTGTGTTGTGGTTATACATTATATTTTCCAAATGCATTAACTTTATAAATTCTTAAATTCAAGTACCTCAGGGTACTTACTTAATTTTAAATATGTTTATTCATAGTCATTTAAATCTAATGCCTCGTTCAACAATTCCAGTTAGCATCCATTTCTAAGTGTTTTATTACTTATTCATTAATTGAAGCCCTTTAATTTTATATTCTGCTACTGGCAATTGTGGCTTATTTGGTACTTATTATAGCCGCTTTAGACGAGTAAATAAAGATCAGATGGCAAACCTCAGTAACAGCTGGAAATAAACCAGTAGTTTCTGTTTGGGTTTGGCAGAGTAAAGCACTGTAGAGCTGTTCATGGAGAAATACCAGCCAGAACTGTTACACACTGTGAGGACAGATTACATATCTCTGGGGTTTTGGCCTTCTAATTACTAGGAGTTTTCTTTATCCATGAAGAGTGCCACCTGTGTGGTTGGGAGTAACATAAAATAATTAAGTCATTATCACAATGGTAATAGTATATGTCTTTCTGATTTAGCTGTGATAAGAAAACCTTAAATCAGAAAGACAAAATGATGCAGAGCAATATCAAAAGGCTCTTTGAGAGGCTTATTCTTGTTATTTTAAATTTTCCTTCACTAATGTTCAGATCCAGTACATGGTAATTCTAGGGAATTACCAGTATCTATTAGACCACCCAGGGAAGAACAGTGCTCTGCCAATATCTTGTAATAACTTGTTCTGACTTTTAAGTCACATATATTTTGGTAAGCAGATGTCTTCCAAAATACTTTAGTTTAACAGACTAAGCTTCTTTCTTTTTTGAGGGAGTAGTGACATAGTATTTTTTTCAAAAGTGAGGACTGTGAGTATGTAGTAATTGCAGTTATGTGTTTATGACAACTGCACTGCAATTTGATCTTATTAAAAGTGAATAATCTATTTGCATACTATTTTTCAGTAAGGTCTTATAAGGTAATGAGGAAAAACAATGATAAAGGTATGAAAGTCTTGGTGCAAGGGTATTTAAAATTAGCTATGTTTATCTACAATTTTGTCAACTGGAAAATGTTCTGGATCTGAAAGTGTACATTTCTTCCACTTTGGAGAAGGCATGTTAAACCATAGCATGTGAAACCCTTAAAATTTTTTGTAGACAGATATTTTGACCTGAGAAACTTCACTCATGTTCATACTTTCTGGTATAAGTCTAGGAATAGAAGAACAAATATTAATTTGCTTCAGTTTTTTTTTCTTTCAGCAGAGGAGCTTTTCTTATAAAACTACTGGTTTTAGCTTTATTCCATTGTTCAGTTCATCTCTTACTCAAGGAATTAGGCACAATCTAACCCCCAAATTATTTATTTATCCCTTTTAAAAAATGAGTGCAATACCTTTTGCCTAGATTTATCAAATATGTATACTTTTTTTGTTTTGTGTTGCAATAAGGTCTTGCTATGTGCTTCAGACTGGCCTTGTGAGACTGCCCTCAATCACAGCAATCCTCCTGTCTCAGCTTCCTGAGTGCTGGGATTATGGGTGCACTACCATACGCAGCTATCCAATATATATTTTAAGAATATCTTAAAATAATTTTTCTCAAAATTGAGCATAATCACCTTAATGGTTTGTCAAAACTCTAGACGACTGATCGCATTTCCAGTTTCTGATTGATTAGGTCTATGGTGGGACCCCCAATATTCTGATAAGTTTCTAAGAGATGCTGTCATTTCGGGTTTGTGGGGCCACACTTTGAGAGCCAATGCTTTAAAGCAACCAGCTCCTTTTAGAACAGAATGGTAAGGCAATGTACCATATATTAGGAGAAATTATTTCTTAGGTTATGGGAATGTCAAAAATTTCATACTTACACTTTTTCTCTATTCAAAATTTCTGAGAATATAGTACATATATGCTCAGAAAAATAATTAACATGTTTAGAGGAACATTTATTCAAGTAAGAATCACTACTACTAATTGATCTCTATCTATTCTTCCCTTCTGAACAGCAGAATAATATCATAATTGTCTTTCCTTTTGTCAATCCTTTTCCCCTACAGAGCAGACATCCTCTTACCTGTCATCTGAGGTAGGTCTCAGTAAGCAGTCACCAGAAAATTGCTTGATTGTGATTATAAAGCAGTTCCAATTGCTAGATCTAGGTACGAGGAATGCCAAGTCCTCATAGATTAGCAAATCACTTAATTATGCTGCAAAAATTCCTTACTTTTTTCTCTCCACCCCTCCTCAGATTAAAGCCCCCAAAGCTTCTGTGTATATCTAAACATTGTTGGGGAAAGGGATAAATACTGTTGGACAAAAGCTGACATTGTGTATGCTCAGAGATTAAGAAATGCTGCTATCCCCTTGAGAGTGTGTTCATTTCTGAATGTGCCTTCCTCAGAGCTTCTTAAAATTATATAT
>NW_004955415.1:23956819-24037641 GCF_000276665.1 Chinchilla lanigera
ATTTCTAAAATAAAAAAAAAAAAAGAATTGAGGATGCAGAACCCCAAGCACTTTCAGCCATCTGGTTTTTTACAAAAGGGCTAAAAATATATGCTGCCAAAAAGACAGCCTCACCAGGCATGGTGGCGTATGCCTGTAATCCTAGCACTTGGGAGACTGAGGCAGGAGGATCATTGTGAGTTCAAGACCAGCCTGGGCTACAAAGTGAGCTCAAGGCCAGCTTGAACTACATAGGGAGACCGTGTCTCAAAAAGACAAAAAAAAAAAAAAGACAGCCTCTTTAACAAAGGGGCTGGAAAGCTACCTATCGATGTGCAGAATAAATCTGGATCCATATCTCTTACCCTGTACTAAAATCAAATCAAAACAGATCAAAGACCTGGATATAAAAATAGAAACACAAAATCTTCTGGAAGAAAAAATAAAATGTTTAAAGTTATAGACATAGCCAAGAGCTTTTTGAACAGAACCCCAACTGCACATTAATAACATCAAAAATCAGCAAATGGAATTATATCAAATTTAAAAACTGCACAGAAAAGGAAACAAACATCAGAGTGAAGAAACAACCTACAGAATGGGAAAAAAAAATGCTAGCTACTCCTTGGACAGAGGACTAGTATCTGAATTATATAAAGATCTCAGAAAAATAAGTTTCCCCACCCAAAAAAGGACCCTATCAAAACATGAGCAATTGAGATGAATAGACATTTCTCAAAAGAAGTACAAATAGCCAATTAGCACATGAAAATATATTCAGCATCTTTGGCCATTAGAAAAATGCAAATAAAAGTAACACTGAGCTACCATCTTACCTCATAAGACAGGCTGTTATCATGAACTCAAAAAAAAATTGCTGGGAAGGTTGTCAGGGTGGGAGGAAGCAATGCTTCCACATTGTTAGTAATCACAACCACGATGGAAATCAGCATGAAGACTCCTCAAAACACTAAAAATAGAAATTCTATTTGGCCCAGAAATACCTCATCTGAAGTATCTTCCTGAAAGAACTGAAGACACCATATTACATTGGTATGTGCATACTCAAATTTATAGGAGCACAGTTCACAATAACTAAATCATGGAAGTGGTCTACATACCTATCAACAGATGAAAAGATTTCTTAAAATTATATATATATATATATATATATATATATATACATATATACATAGACAATGTCACTGATTCAGCTGTTTATCTTGATACTTTTTCTAATAGCCTTCTCCTACACATCTTTGCTTTGTATTAGTTCAGATATTTAAAAACATTATTTAAATATACTATTTTTTAAGAAAACAGTAAAACATCTTGGATTCTGTTATTTATGATTCTTACAGGCATGTGAGCATAGGGGCTTGGTCAGAGAGAATAAAGGTTATAACCTGTGCTGTCTGTTGAGACAGTGATTTTAATTACATTTAATTCCCATTCACTCTGTATGTTACTTGATCCACCCACTGGCTTAAAAGCATATTGATAAATACAGCCATGGCTTAACCCCTTGCCCTTCAACTCTTCTAGAATTGCATCCAGGCATAAGTGAGTTTGCCACATTTAGATGTCATACTTTGTTAATGATGGGGAAATATTGAGATCCCTGCTAGATAGCACAGCCCATGTTTTTCTAGAGAAAAGTCCACATTCCATTAAAAAAATAGCATGCTACAAAAAATAGCATGCTACAAAAAGCTTATAGTCAAAGTATAAGTAACAGTTTGAAAACCCTCAGTGTATTCAGGCTTCTCACATGCATGTTAATGGCTATTTTCCTTCATAAGAGCTTTAAATCTGTCCTCTTTCCCTAAAGATACTTATTTGTTAATTTAGCATGTATATCAGAATTCTTGTTTTATCTAAAACTATGCTAAGTATGTATGTAATATTATCCAGTTGAAATTGGAAGCACAACTTTAAATACACAGTTTTAAAATATAAATATTTTCCTCAGATACCACTTATAGAAACCATGATATAATAGGAAATTTTATTATTGACATATTTTATTAACAGATGTGTGAATTCAATATAAAAAGGGGATAATATTAATCGCTTCAGAAGCACATTCTTCTTTTCTTCTGAATTTTAATAATTTGCTTCCTGGTGACAGGGCAATGCCTGTTCCACTGGTCACCATGTAAGGATGAGAGGGTACGAAATCTGTTAGCAAAGATTAAAAGTCATATTGTGAAAGATAAAGAAATCTTGGCAGTTATTTCAATAAGAAATCCTCTTGCATAAATCATTCAAAAATTATTCAACTCCATGTCTAACTAAAATGCATTTATGCTGGATTGGATTCTGGTCCAAAAACCAAAAGGGACACTGCAGGGACAAATGGCAAAATTTTAATGAGATGATAGAGTTGTACCAATGTCAGTTTCCTAACTGGGATGGTTATGGAGTAGTTATAAAGAGAGTTGGGAGTGATGGAGTATCAGATCTGCACCTTGCTCTCAAGGCATTCAGAAAAAGACAGTAAGAAAATAGTGTGTGTGTGTGTGTGTGTGTGTGTGTGTGTGTGGTGTGCCTATGTGTGTGTACAGATGGTACTCAACTTTTATTTTGATCTTTCCCTGTGCTAGCCGTATGTGCTACAGTGTTCTTCTATGATGTAGGGCAGTGGTCACAAGCTGCAGCACCCAGTCAGCCATGTGATTACAGTGGGAAGCAGCCAACATTCTACATTGTACTGTGCTGCTGTGTTGTATATGCTGTTTAGTATGGGAAGGGTATAAAATGCATTTCAATGCATGATATTTCCAACTTTCAGTAAATTAATCAGGATTTAACCTCATCATAAGTCAAGGAGCATCTGTATTTTTAGGGATCTGTAATATATATTTTACATGTATAATGATGAACATATAAATTATAATGGGTATGTGTATGAAGACATATAAAATATTAATGATTAAGGACTCTGGATGAAAACAATAAGGAGATATATTTCTCTATTCAGGCACTGCACATTTTCTGTAACTTTGAAATCATTTCAAGATTAAGATCATACAATGCATAATTATACATTATTAATTATTGAAATGTTTCTCAAGGTCTTTATATTATGGTTTTTAGTTTGATTCTATATGTCATGACATTTACTTTTGCAACTATGTGATTTTTACAAAGTCACAGTCATCTAAATTTGTACATAATTTGATTTTTGCTTTGAATGAAGAAAACATTAGAAACCTTGTTCCTCCCCCTCTTGAGTTGTGTTTTATGACCACTGACAGAAAATACTAATGGCTGTCTATTGCTATCAATGAATTAAATTTTTTATTTGCTTTGACTTTTTTGGGTTTCTAGTTCTAGGATATATATTATAATTTCAAAGTCTAAATCACTATATTGTGTAAAATATTCTCCTCCTCGCTCATTTCTAAGGTTTAGAATTAAATAATGGCTTCATAAAAATCACAATAGATAAAAAGGGGAATAATGTATTTTCTCACATGTACATCAGATACCAGGGTCTGGCTCATAAATCAGGAAGAACACAGAAAGATACAACTGGAGTCCTTCCTAGTTCCTGTGTTACAGCCAAATTCCTGACATTCAGGCATATTTACAATACCCATGTTTCAGTAAGCCCTTATGTGCTTTGAGTGGGCTGCAAAGAATGTGAAATAATTTCATGTGATAATTTCTCAGAAGGCTGAATGAGGAACATGACATCCTCTTTGAAGAGAAAATCATCTTTTCTTGGAATATTAACCATTGTTTTCTTTTTGCGGTACTGGGGATTGAACTCATGACCTTGTGCTTGCCAGGCAGGTGCTTGGCAAGCCACTGAGCTATATCCCCAGTCCCTAACCATTGTTTTCTTCCCTTTTGGTTAAGCATGTGATGACATTGAGGATTCACTTTGGGTCATATGTAGACTGTTACGCACATGTTAGTTTTCAGGAGAAACTTTGCATCATTTCCGTAGACCTTCATCACCTACTAAGTGTATCATCTTGACTTGGGACTGAGGCCACCACTTAACCACTTTAATTCCCCTCTAAACCATCACTAGTATTCAGCCACCCCCAATTCTGGATATGATAATGGAGGTAATGATAATAATTAATGCTAATTAGCAGCACCCAGCAATTAATGAACATCTATCATGTTCTATGTGCCTTATATACTTGGTACAATCTAATCTTCAATATTGTCTTAAAAGATAAAATTAATGTTGACATGTCATAAAGAAGGAAACTAAAACTCAAAATATCTAAACAGCTTGCCTGACATGATAATAGTTGTAGACAAATTCACCGATTCTTTCTTATGCTGGAAACTGTACCTTCTGCACAAAACCTACCAGAGGTCGAAAGGACAACAAATGGTTACTGACACTGCTAAGAGAAGTTGCATGTGGATAGTTAAGATTTGAACTGGATGGAAGATTTTTCAGACTGCAACAGAATGGAGAAACACTGGCAAATCTTTATATGAACCAAAAACTTTGTTAGAAGTCTTAAGTATTACATGTAGCTAATGCCATTTTGTTCAAGGCTGTATCTTCTTTGTATTTCAGTCACAATTCTTACTGGAACCTGGCACACTGTAGGTGCCTACAGAATCTTTGTTAAGTAAAAGATGAATACATAGGAGAGTAACCTAGTGAACAACATCTTTCTGACCTTAATGACTAGAATTCGCTTGTAGAATTAGGGGAGAATTATCTGTTAATTCTTCAAGAACAGTTTACTGCAGTATGGATGAAGAGGGAAGATGTACAAAGATTTACAAAGTAGAAAATAATTTTTTAAAAGATGCTATGGCTTTGTCCACTAAATTATATCTGAAAGCATACTTTCATAAAGGGCTATACAATTAGTCATTATATTTTTAAACATCTGTGTTTCCAGACTTTGTTCCATGTGTAAACTTTTGAAGTTATAAATTTTTAAAGGTTTTCTTTTTAAGTAAAAGACTCATGTAAGTGATATAGCTAAGTATGTGTAGTTTACATGTCTACCCCTGGACTTTTTCGTTTTCTTTCTCAATATTTCAGCTTTTGAGGTTTCATGTAATACACAAAATACTAATTGGTAAAGTGTTTGTAGAGGGCAGAGAATCAAGTGTTTTCTTAGTGGGCTCCTTAAAATGACAGCTGTACAGGCAGGATCGCTCTTGTTTCATACTGTCAGGGATGGTGGATTTAATAGGTTCCCCGGAGCTTTTCATCACATTATAACTCTTTCTGTGATGGTCAGTTTTGGGTCTACATTATGTGACCTGACTGTCAACTTATTTGAATGGCTGTCAGACTGCTCAGAAATTAAAGGCTACTGGATAGTTCTGTTGTTTTCCAATTGCGAAAGCAACAGTCCTGCCTGAAAACTTCTGACAAGCTCTAGAACTACATCCTTTACAGCTAAGCTGAGTCAGACTGATACCTGGAAGGATCTTTACATTCTTAAAGTAGAAGAATGTGGCTGGAATGCCTTATCATAATGTAAATCTCTGTGGCTTTGCTCTGCAATAACAGCGTGTCTACCTCTTGCCATCATTCGTTCCCTGAGGTTGAAACTCTTATCCCAGCAACAGCGCTCCATTCTCAGCTTGCACAGCTAATCAGCACTCCTTCAAAAAGCACAGTGTCTCCTAAATGTCCTCCCCTGACCCAGTGTGTGGTATTTAAATTAAGGGAGCTCTGACCTGTCTTGAAAGAAGCTAAAGTATTGCCTCTAGGCTTGCCAATCTACTGATTAAAATTCTTGCCAAGTGTTACATTATGCACAGCTTCCTTATATTTGCTGTAAATTTCATTGCATATTTTTCTAGGATGAGAAAGTTTGTACTTTTAATTTCATAAGCCCACATAATAAACACAGCTTTCTTCAGAACTGTCTGAGGTGTTGGATTCATGTGCTGTATTAAATATAGGGCTCCTTTGTGGAGGGAAGCACACGTGGCTCATTTTAACTTCTCCCACAAGCATTTTAGATGGGGCAGAATGGTTCCACTGGGGAAAAAGAAAATAGACATTTCGATGAGCTGCAGGATTATCCCAACTAGGCTTTTATCCTCTCTGTAATCTCTCTTCTATGAATTTAAAGAAGGAACAAAACTTTCTTTATTGGTACTGAGAAACCACTTGCTCTGCTCCAGGTCACTGCTACTTGTTCTGGCTCTGCACTTTTACTTTTTAATGGGTGCATATGTAAATAGTAGACTGTTACTGAATAATCTTTACTATAGTAGAAAACTCTGTGAAGCATTCACTCTGCTGCCCTTCTGAAGAAGAATCCCCTACATCTCAGAGAGATATCAAACAGGTTTAGAGGGAGGTTTATCTAGAGGAGGCCACAAAACAAGTGCTTTGGACTTGGTAACTGGAACTGGATTTGGAATTAGAGGAAGCAAACTGAATGTTGTACTTCACTTACTTCTGGGAGTGTATCTTCCTTTGTAGGAGAAGGAATCTTTGGTAATCTAGAGGAGGGAGCTCCACTGACATCCAGTCAAGGCAGGTCATAGATAGGGGTATAGTAGTCTGTGTCTACAGTAGGTTTGATCAGCACCAGGACTCTCCCATAGTTTTCGTTTGGCAAATTGCTCTTTTTCTTTCCTTGAAGAAATAGTTCTAAAATTCTTTTTTTTTTCTTAAGGAGAGACAGATTTCAACCTATTAAGTTAGAAATATTTTAGATGAGTATATGAAAATATTATAAATAACCATATAAAGATGTAACAAGGTTAAAAAATCATGCATGGCACTACTTGCTTTTCTTCATATCTGTTTAAGTCTAATTTCTTTTAAACCTAAAATGTCGCTTGCTATATTTTTTTATCCTAAGAACTTTTTACTAATATATAGCCTTAAAAATTTAGAATTTTTAAGAAAAACATCTTACAAACACATACATTGAATTTTTATCGGAAAGATACAGTAAATTTAATCAGAATTACTATAAACTGCTATAAGCCCCATTGGATAGATTTTTTTTGTTATAAGAAACAGAACCAAGTTATGAAATATAAGAAGTAAGTCCCTTTTGCCAAAATTTAGTCTTACTAAGTGAAATCCAATATGCCTTTACTCATAAAAAAATGCCAGAAAGAATAATTGCATTACTTGGCAAAATGGTCAAAATGTTTTCTGCCTCAAAGCTTTTTATTTGCATAAGATTACCAATCAACCTACACTTAAATAATGATTGAGGAGAAAGTAGATGTTTGGTTTGGGGCAACCAACATCATTTTCATGAATGTACTTTGGAGAAAAGTGCTGCTGTTGTTCATCTGCTCTTTAGAGTTACAGATATACTCAGTCATTAGTTCTTTTTAAACTAAGTGAAGCAAAATGAACAGCCAAAAGTTTACCAAAACAATTCCTGTTTTGTGTATATCAAAATTTTGTAATCTTTCCCACACATAGACAGGCTTTTATTACTTCCCTTTGGAAAGTTCAGAAGATTTCTTTTGCCCTCTTAGACATTTTTTAGACCTTCATCATCTCTACTAAAACTATTGATATTTTTTAGAACAGATGGGAGTATGAGCCATAAAATGACTTATTTATGTGCTTGTAGGAAGAAAGTGGGGACAAGGGAATTCTATACCATGATTGAAGTTTAAAAGCCAAATTCCTTGTGGAAAGATTAGTGTTCTCCATAGGTCTCCTTCTCTGATAAAACAAATGAGATTGTCTCTGAGGCACCTGTTAATATTGACCTACATCGTCCCTAGCTCTGAACTTGGGTCCCCAGCCACTGGGAAGTTTTGGTTGAAGAAGAAGTATTAAGTTGGTCTGTCTCTTATTTTTTTTTTAAAGAAAGGTCTCTCTCTCTCTCTCTCTCTCTCTCTCTCTCTCTCTCTCTCTCTCTCTCTCTCTCTCTCTTTTTGTCTTTTCGAGACAGGGTTTCATTATGCAGTTCAGGTTGGCCTCAAACTCACAAGAATCCTCCTGCCTAAGCCTCCCAAGTGCTGAGATTACTGGCCTATGCCACCACACCTAGCTAAGAAAGGTCTCTCTACCCCTGTAGAGAGACCATTTAACCTGATCTCTATTAAGAAGACCTTCACAGAAACATGAGCACAATTTGTGCCTTTAACTCAAGCAAATCACATACAAGAAGCAGGTTTATCATGATTGCTCGGAGCATGCTGCTATATTTCTTCTTTACTTCGGGTCAAAATTTCCATTACTTCTTAGACTGTATCAACACCAGGCTTGAAGATTATGTTAGTACAGTACTAGGACCTGAATTTTCATACTTCCTTGCCTGTTTGGATGAAGGAAAGAGTATACTCTTGAATAAAAATGAAGATGTGCAATTTTTCCTTCTCAAATAAACTTTTCTGATTTAAAAACACATATTATCAATCTTTTGGGGGATTCTTACATTATACACTTCATATCATCAATTTATTTTTGTTTGTTTGTTTGTTTGTTTTTGGTTTTTCTCCGGTACCAGGAACCGAACTCACGACGTTGTGCTTGCCAGGCAGGCGCTTTGCCGCTGAGCTAAATCCCCAGCCCCATATCATCAATTTAATAGTATCTTATAGCACTGTTTTTACCAGCTAATGTATCCTTTGCCTGAAAATTCTTGTCATTTCTAATGGCAAATGTACTGTTCAAATTCTGCATACTTTCAGAGAATGATGATTCTCAATCATTTTCCTTTGGTAGCATCTGTCTTGAGCATATCTACCCATATTATTAATGAAAATATCCCTCTGTGGTGAGAGTTAGTGAAATCTAAGCAATTTAAGGTCACATGCCTGCCACACTGGCATAGTGTAGGTTTTTCCAGCTGCCAATCCTTCTTCAATGAGGTAGTTAATAATGCATTCGCCCCTTCAATGACCCATTGGGGATTTTGCCTACTGTGATGTTTGTTTTACAATGTTTTGTCAGCTCAGAATTCCCTAAAAATGTAACACTTCTTTAATAGCCAAATAAAAATTTTTCATCCAGAACTGCAAGCAGTACATCTCAGATAAATTAAAACATATGTCTGCAACATTTAGAAATGACGCTAGGCTCTAAGTTATAGAAATTCAGTCCTCATCCCCATTCCAGATAGTGATTTACACAAAATTTAAGCTACCTTTTTAAAAGAAGAAAATGTTTTCTATTGTCCAGTGACAAGTACTTTTAGGCTAATATAGCTCTCTGTAGATTACACTAGATACAGGTACCTCCCACCTTTTTTTTTTTTTTTTTTTAATTAAACCAAGCTCAGTGTTGCCTTAATGCTCACTCTTACTGGTTGCTGCTGGAGTCTTACCACTGTGTCTTAGTATTACACAGACAGGTAGAAGAGTTGCAAAAAAAAA
Organism: Chinchilla lanigera; assembly: GCF_000276665.1. Classification (NCBI taxonomy): domain Eukaryota; kingdom Metazoa; phylum Chordata; class Mammalia; order Rodentia; family Chinchillidae; genus Chinchilla; species Chinchilla lanigera. The sequence goes on from NW_004955415.1 coordinate 23,966,108, forward strand.
AAAAAAACAGTAACAAATAATAAATCAATAAAAAGATTTTCCATGTAAGTCATCTGTAATGAGATTGCCTAAAAGCTCACTCAAAGACATTTACTTCCAATAAATAAATCATTTATCTCTTTTTTGCCTTTGAAAGATATGCTGGTAAAAATAGATTCTTGAGGTGGGCATACAGCCACTGTAGTCCACACAGGACTCTGTTAGTGGGAAAATAAGAAATGGTAGTGGGTAGAGAAACAACCATCTATGTCACCGTCTTCTTGGGGTAAGACTTGTTTTTTTTAAAGGAGGAACATGAATATGTGAAAAGACATGTATAGGTGAGGACTTAAAATACTTTGTTTACTATGAAGCTAAATATATCTTTCCATATTCTGCGCAAGATTTTAATCAGCTTGACTTTCTCACCCCCAAATCTACTGATGAGGTAGAGTTCACTGCTTCATATTTTCCTAGGAAATTCCTAGGAAAACCTAAAAGTTACTGTGAATATTTCTGAAAAATATTGTTTTTTCCTTATTGTTCTTATTCCAACAAGAAAAGCATAAGTCACTGTTTTTGGGGTAGCTACATATTAGTTAGGCTTAGGAGTCTAGGTGAGAAGGAATTTCCAAGTTTTTACAAATGCCTGAGAATTTGGAGCAGAGATAAAGTCAGGTGTGTGATCCATAACTAGAAACTGTTCCAGGTTTCTAAGGTAATAAGTGTGTAAATGTTTATTCTATTACATTTATCATCTTCTCCTGGGATCAGAGCCCAACTCTCATCTTCAAATTGACCAGTAAGATCCGAAGCTTCACAGAAGTTCATTTTTGAGTCAGCCCAAGGCAGTCTCAGATAGCTAAACCAAATTCCTCACATCTGTGAAACTTCAAGATGTGGATCTCCTTGTCATTGTATTGTATTTTCTCACAGATATATCTTCTCTCTCTGAAGGGAACACTGATGTTATTCAGTACCTAACACATAAAACTTTCATGAAGGCTCTAAGTGACCTCTAAGGGAATCAACTTTTCACCTGATTACTTTAGCTGTATTAGTTTTCTTCCCCCAAGACTTTAGGACAGCTTCTTAAGTTTACTCATTTGTGTCTTTATTTGGAAAATTGGCTATTGCTTTATATCTTTTCCAAAGAAAATGAACAAGAGTAAGAAAAGGGAGGATGTTGAAGACATACATCTATGTAAAAAGTCTACCTCCACATTTAGTGGCATAAGACAACTATTTATTTGACTCACAATTCTATGAATCTATCATAGAGTTAGGCAGTTTTTTTCCTCTTATCTGGGCTCCCTCGTGTGTCTGCTTAGTTGCCAGTAAAGCTGAGTACTGGCTAGAGTAGGTGGTCCCAGCTGGAGTAGCCTGTCTCTCTTCCACATAGTCTCTTATCATTGAGCAGGCTGGCCTAGGCTTGTTCACATGGGAGCTGGGCAGTATTCCATGTAGGCAAGCAGAGCTGAGAAAGGCCTCTTGGGCCTTGATCCCATTGGTGCATAGTCACTTCTTTTTTTAGAAAAATGTATTAAGTTATTGGTACATTCAAATTGTGCATATTGATCACTTTCATCATAGGGACTTTGAAACTGTACATGTTGTCTTCTCCCCACTACATTCCTTTTTCCTCCCTTCAATCCCTCTTCCTTTCTTCATTTACAGAAACTTTGTTTCCATCTCTCCTTCTTTTCTCTCCCCCGATCCCCAGTTCCTCTTCCAAGTTGAGCATTTTCTTCTTATTTCATAATATCTATTATACATTCTGGTCCTTATTTATACTTTTTTGATTTCTCACACCAGAGAAACAATGTTGTGTTTACACACGTGTCTGATTTATTTCACTTAAGAGTATGGTCTCAAGGTTCATCCATTTACTTATAGATATCTCAAGTTTACCCATATTTAGGGCTTGTTCTCTTGGCCAAAGCAAGTTATAAGATCAGTTTAGAGTCAGAGTCGGGAAAGCAGGATCTACCACTTGAAAATTTCTTGATTACTTATTCAGGCACTTATAAGGTAAGTACTATACAAATATTATTTATTCAGTTCTCATAAAAACCCTGCACAGTAGCTTCTAATACTATACCGATTGTATGGCTATAGAAACTCATAAAAGACAGAGAATGGCAATTTGATTCTAGAGCCTGTAAACCACAAAGTCTGTTAACTCCATATGTTTTTGATTTCTGCATCTATGTCAGTACAATTTCTGTAATGTATGCATATGTGTACTCATATACAAACTCTGCTATCAAACTATATGCTGAATATCTTATCAAAAAGTTTACCTTGAATGATAAAAATTATCAATATGAATATGAGTTTGAATTTATTTTTCCATCCCCATATGGATGTCTCGAGTCCTTATTTTGGAGGCCATTCACCAAGAACTTCCTCATGTCCATTTCATGATTACTGTATATAACATGAAAGATGGGACATTACTATAGCTGTTGTTATTATTATTTGATTTTTTCATAGCTTCTTGCAGAATGCTTTGTACAAAATAGTTGTTTAATATATTTATGTTGATTTTCTTTTTTTTTTTGTCTTTTTGAGACAGGGTCTCACGATGAAATTCAGGCTGACCTCAAACTCACAGCAGTCCTCCTGCCCTAGCCTCCTGAGTGCTGGGATTACAAGTGTGTGCTACCAGGCCTGGCTTCTTGATTTAATTTCAAAAGAAGCCTGTTATATTTTCTTGGGCTTCTGCGAGATATATTCAGTGAGAGAAGCCTTTTACTTTTCGACTAACATGATTTGCATGACTGCTTTTAGATTAAGTTACTGTCTTTTATTTACAAAAGATGATTAAGTGACTGCAAACCTAAGAACTTGAAAATCCCCCTTGCTAAAAATTGTTTAGAAAATTGTCTTTGTAAGACAAGGAAGAGACCTTACAGGGCCAATTTCTAAAATAACTAGATTTCAATAAATGGAATTTTAATATTTTTTTAAACCATTCAAAACTCATATTTTCTCTAGAAGTTGTCTGTGTGTGTGTATGTGTGTGTGCATGCACATGTGTGTTGGTAGCTCTTACATTCACTATTGACAGTATCTGATGATTCCTATTAAGTGCTTGTGGCTTACGTTTCCTCTCCTATTCTTAGAATCAACTTATCCATTCATTTAAAAATTGGTAACTTTATGTGTTAGGAATGACACAAAATGGAAGATTGGCATTCATTTATTTTAATGAATCTTAGATCAAAAAATTTCGATATGGTATTGTGTTCCATTTCTCTTGTCTTTATTTTAGATATTTAAATAGTGGGAGAAAACTGTCACATAATAACATTCTCAAAATCTCTCCTCTGAGGTAATATTAATAAAAGTGGAAAACAGTCTCTCCGATCACAATAGAAACTTTTCTACTCCACCCTCAGACAGTGTAATTCTGTAGGCTACTCTGTAAGGGAACATAACGGAGATTCCCTTGTTTTAAAGGACGGAGTCCTCTGAGTTTAGTGCTTGCCAGATAATTGGAGGAATGTGTCTGGGAGTCAAGCCCTTTCCTAAGTTAACCATCTACCTATGAGCAGTCAGGCAGCACAGTCAGGCTGGCAAATGACAGGCGTGTCAGCTCGGCAGCAAGCCTGGTATTTAGACGGCACCGTGGCTGCACTCCCTTCAGCGGTGATGAAGAGCAGTCCTGTGCATGAGTGACCTCAGCACTCACTCCAGGATTAGCTGGCCATGCCACAGGCAGTTTCTAGAAAATCCTCAGCCTTTATCTTCTATTAGTCTGGTTTCAATTACCAAAAAGTAGGAACACTTATTTGAATGAGAGGAGCGGTTTGGGGTATTCACTCAGTCTTCAGATTCTAGCCCAATTAAGGACTTAAGACAAACCTAGGCCAATGAATTTAGCTAAGACACTGTGCTCCTTCCAGTAATAAATATTGAATTTGTTGTTTAAGAGTTTATAAAATAGCAGTGACCAAGTGGAATGAAAATTACCATTTATCATTTATAACAAAAGTGAATGTATTATTGAAGGCAAACTTTTCTCAGAAATATCACATAATCTTAGTGGTTTTACGTAGTAAAAGTTAATCTATTGTTTTGTTCCAAAGAGAAAGCTTTCCAGCAGGCCAAAATAGAGCTGAGAGAAGTGGGTGCATGTGTGAACTGTAAATCCTCTGATACATATTTTTGACACTCTAACTGTGGCTACATATTCTACCTTACTTTTGGATTGTGTGGATTTGAGTAACCTGACCACTTCTTCAGCATTGTTTAAGAAACAAGGTATTATTTGCTTTGGTTCATAGTCCACTATTGGATGTGGAGTGACAGGAAGTTGAGAATGTAAACCAAAGCAATATTTGGGAAGGGTATAAATTACTACAGTATGGGAATATGGAATTGAGGGTTGTTAAACAGTATAAAATATGGGGACCAGTAAACGCTACTTTAATAGGGAAGTATATGATTAGACTTGAGTAAGTTTAGCAACAGAAGTGACAGTATATTAGAGAATTTTAACTCATGTTGAGTTTGTACATGTAGGGATATTATTTTTTTTCTTTCAGAGATAGACACAAGAATTGATATAATTTATATTACCATTGCCTTTTATCACACACACTTTTTCCCCCTAGGGCACAAATACAGTCCTAAAATAACGTGATATCATGTTATAGCTTATCAAATGTATTGTATATTGTGGTGATTGTGAACCTTTTAAAACTTTCATTGATAACAAACAGCCTGCTGCAACACAAGTGCCCTACGTTCGCCACCACAGGTATATAGTATCCACTTCTGACCTTGGAAGAGTAGCTTGCATCAGAATTACATTTCCATAGTAATGATAAATTCCTGACAAAATATAAGCAGCAACAGAAACTTTTCTGATACTAAGGAGCAACTAAAAGCACAATTAAACTCATGATGATTCAGCTTTTGAAAGAAGGAAATCGCACTGCTGAGGACTACATTTAAGAGACAAAATGGCTTTGGCATTGAGGGGCCTCCCTACTCCACAGGCAAGTGGCTAATAAGACTCAAACAGAATACAGTAGTTTTGCTGGCATGAAGAATCAGGACTAAGTACAGGGTTGTCATGACTAGGAATTAAGGATGGGACCCTAGAAAGGAGAGAGTCACAGAGGGGGAGGCCCAAAAATCTACAAATAAATACCTCTTTAGTCTTTTGCTGAAGCTTGAATTAAACATGTTTAGGGAAAGACTTCAAGGAGAAAATAATAAAAGGTACAAGGTGAAAAGAACTGAAGAGTGGATTCAGTAGCTTTCTACTGAAGGTACATAGGTTTTGGAATATTAATCATTCTCCCCAGTTACTGGGGTTTGCCAAAAACCTTTGATTTTCAATTGATACCCCAGAATGACCATGCTTTAGGTCCAAAGAATACATTCTAAAAGGTGAAAGATTTGTATGATCTGAAGAAAAACCAGAGCTAGAATACATTCTAGTATTAGGAAAAACAACTGAAATAGACCAACCTTAATATAGCCTCCATATTGTTGGATAGTAATTTACCTGCCTACTAGAGAAAACTTCAACATTATGTAGAGGAAGATGACAGAATGTAAAGCTCCTACAATGTACTATTCATCATTTACAGTGTGTCATCAACAGTTACTAGATATGCAAAGAAACAAGAAAATGTGACCCAGAGTTAAGTGAAAAATGGATCAATATAAATAGACCTGGTGTTTATGTGGATATTAGAATTGACAGATCTACACTTTAAAATCATTGTACAAAATCTGCTAAGGAAATTACATGACAAGATTACATAAAATGGCTGAGGAGATGGGAAGTGTTAGAACTGCTATGAAAACAGAAAAAAAAATGGAAATTTCAAAGAACCAGAAAAATTTGAAAAAAAATGGATGAAATTAATGGCAAATTTAACACAGCTCATGTAGTGGTTGATTGATTATGTCAACTTGAGAAGTTTAGAAGCATAAGTAAACTTGGTTCAGCAGTTGGCCCAGCAATTCTACACCCTAGGGCGTAGAGGAGCCACCCTACGGTGGATCATCACCTAGATAACATAAAAGGGAAATGAAGAAGGACAGAGGTACTTGCATTCCTTTTGGAGGAGCTCCAGTCTTCACCTTCAGCTTGGACTTCGTCTCCTGGCTTCTAGTGCAGACTCTTCGGCTTCCACCTTGGGTCCTTCAGCCTTCCATCGCAGACTCATCGGCCTCCTGGTACGGACTTGCACGGAACTCTGCAGTGAACTCCATACCCTGGGCTGATTCCTTCGGTCTTCAGTGTGCAGACACCCTCTGCACACTTCCCCATACAACTCTCTGGCTGACCGTCGTAAGCCAATCTTGAAATTTCTTATAATTTGTATATCCTGTGTTATATCTGTTTCTCCAGTAAAACCCTGACTGATACAGCTCAGTAATAAAAAGATAATAAAAATGAGTAAGAGACATGAAGGGACACTTCCAAAAAGAAATAGATGGATGGCCAATAATCTCTTGGCAAGATACTTAACACCGTTAGTTATCAGAGAAATGTAAATTAATCCTTTATTGCTATCAGGATTGCTAGAATTAAGAAAGCTGACCAAACTAAAGGAATACCAAAATTTGAACATTCAAACATTGCTATGGGTGTGCATAAACTGGTATAATCAATTGGGAAAACTATGTTAGTTCTTTATAAGGTAAAATATATATAATACCTACCCAGAAATTTCATTCATAACTGTTGGTCAAGGGAAATGAGAGTACAGCCACAAAAAGACTGGTACAGTATTCAGATTTATTTTTAATAAGTAAAACTGTAAATAATCTTAAATACATTTGCAGATGAATAAATAAAGAAATTGTGGTATATTCAACAGTTGAATGTTAATAAAAATAAAAGGAATAATGTCCTAATACATGCAACAAAGATGATTTTAAAGAAAATGTTGAGTAAAAGACAATAAGTGCTGTCTGAAGTTTAAAGTTATATAACATCTAAAATTTAGCAATGGTTACTGAAATCAAAATAAGGGCTCCTTCCTGGGTGGTGAGAAAGGAATTTGAATGAAGAGAACATAAGAGAATGTTTTGGGTTGAAATATTTAGTATCTTTACAGACATCACAGTAACATGATCATACACATTTGTTAAATTGCATCCAATAAAAAATAAAGTAAAATGCATCATAACTTTATACTGAACATCTGTGCCATGTATATGTACCAATTTCCCATTATGAATGTAATTACTATGTATCGCAAACATATACTAACTAAAATTTTTTATTGCAAGTACATTAAAATTCATAAATATAATGATGAAAATAAAAAAATGTAGCATAGTGGTTCAATAAGTCAAATTCACGAGCTCACATAAGAGCTGGATTTGAGACCCAAGGAAGTGAATGATAGTGGTAGAACATGGTCTCTGTATCAGACAAATCTTGGCTTTCAATCACATTGCCAATTCTTTGTGAATGTAAGCAAGTTACTAACATCAAAGCATTCATAAAATGAGGATGATAAACTTAGTGTTTCCCTTAAAAAGTTGTCCTCGTGTAGTACCTAGCATGTAGCTGCATTCAATGCATTTAAGCTACGACCATTATTGTTACATATCTCTTCAGCTAGATATTCATTGCCCTAATGTAGGAATAATGGTATAACCACAATGATTTTAAGAATTAGATATCTGCAAACTATATTAGGCTGCAATCTAAATAACACAGACAATATTTGACAGTATATAATTAAGTACACTAGCAAACTGTATTCTACTTATCCATTTCAAACTAAATAATTAACTGTACTTAGAAAAACTATTCATAAAACTACTTTTCTTGAAGCTGTTATTTTAAAAATTCAGAGAAATTAGAACATAAATTATATCCAAGTCTCAACCCTCTTCTTCCCATAACATAATCCCATAAAGTTATATATCTTTCCAGTTCATACACATGTAAACATACATACCTGTATACATACATGCTTACATGACTATAACTAAAATTGTGATAATACTCTATACACTCCTCTAAATCTGTCATTTTCACTTGGAAATCTTTCATGTTTAAGAGTCTGTTTTCCTATACAAACAGTCTATTCTTTTTAATAACCAACTCATACTAATCTCTGCTATGGATAAGCTTTTATTTATTTAACAAGTTCACTATTGGTGAACACTTGAGTAATTCCAAGTTTTCACTGTTGTAGTCAACTGTGACATTCTTATACATATATGTTGTGCATGTATTATAATAATTTAAAGTAATAATTTTACTAGTGCATATTTGGGATACATAACAGGGGATTTTGCACATGCACATATCACATCGTAATCCTGTTTACTTCTACTTCCTCCCCTTCCTTCTTCCCTCCATCCATCTCTAGATCTCCATCTTATTTGCAAAAGGTGTACCTCCCTGACTCCTATCATCTATCTTTTATTTTGCTCTTTGCATTATTTATACTTTCTCTTGTTTCTCATACAAGAGAAAACATGTAATATTTAAGTATGTGTCTGATTTATTTCACTAAGCATTATGGTCTCAAAGCATATTCTATAATAAGTTTTAAAAAAGAAAATTGCTGATTGAAAGAATTCAAAAATTTTTCTCAATCTTTTCTTGTATAAGAAAGACAATTTTGAATGTATGTGTGCACAAACAATGAGAGAACGCTCAATGAAGTGCTGGGAAGTTCTCTGGGTTGTAGAGAGAATGGTAGTTTTCCTATTCTTCTTGCCTCTTTATATTTACCATTTTCAGGCAAGGAAAGTTCCTTCAAAATTCTGTTAGGATATTTAAAATAACTATCATCAATGCAGCACATAAGATTAGGTTAGACAATATGCTGAATGCCCTCTGTGAACATTATTCAAATTTCATGCAGCTCTATGTGTGGTAGTACCTTTTGTGACTCTGGTTTATAAAGAAACTAGAGCTTGTAACATCACATGACCAGTAAAGAGTCTGGATTTCAACCTAGGTTCTGTGAAGCACTGCAGACTAGAGAAGTTTGGAATATATTCATTTCCAAAATTCATATAAACTTTATAAATACGCACGTGATATAGTAAAGCCCAAGTAAGCTTGTTCCCTAGCTTTGTTCGGCCAACAGTGATACCTCCAAGCCATTCAAAGGCAACAGAAACCAACTTAGACATCAGAGAAGTTGTATTTCCCTCATGGCCAGGGATTTGTCCAGCCTTGAACTTCTGCTGCTGCTGCTGATAATAATAATAATAGTAATAATAAAAGGCAAAGATCAGTTGCCTTGTGTATGGACTGGAGAATGAGGGGGAAATATTCAGACCTCTAAAATCTGGCCTGTTTCACATTCCAAATTACTATTACTCTCTTCTTCTTTCTCGTTCCCTTGGTTTGCAATCTTTCATTTTTTTTTTGTCCTTGAGGCCTATTCAGTGATAATCAAACACCCAAATTCTCAGTCTCCTACTTTATGTGCATGTGGTCTTTTACCCCTACACCTATGCGCTCACCCCCAATTCAGTCACAGACATTTCCAATTTTTGTTGACATTAGACTCATGTTTTCAAAGGTGATTTTTACTATGAAAGCTCAGTGTGACAGGAGTCCCAGTGAGAAGCCAGAGAACCGATGGCCCCTGAGGCAGTCCAGGGCTACAATCTGCTCATTTAGCAGAGGAAGATGAGCTGTAGCAGTTCTATTTCAGTCTGCGCCAAGTGAGTGGGAGTGGTCATCTAGGTGTTTGCGAAGACCTAATTTACCCTTGTGCCTTATCTAGCACCTGGCCAGTTACCCTGCAAAAACATGATCTGTTTTTGTTGTGCTTCTGTAGGGAGAAACTGTGAAGAGATTTGGTTTTTATTTGGGTAGTTTTAATTTTTCCAGCTCACTTTTAGGTGAGCACAAATGTTCCAGAGTGCCTTTCTTCCCTTCTGATCTCTTTTCTTCTAAAGCTTGCAGTATGTTAACATTTACCAGCTAGGAGAGACTGTTTTTAGCATTTCTTTCCAGCCTTGTGTTTACTGACTTTGAATTTGTAATACGAAATCGGGTGGAGGGGGAGTGTTTACATTAGTGAAAATGGAAAATGCAACATATCTGGAACTCCCTCAACCAAAGAAAATTTGTTTAACATTTGCCAACAATCACTTTTATCACACTTCTACTCCTGCTTACCATAGAAACGAAACACACACACACACACACACACACACACACACACACACATGACTTGGACCATGGGTTTTCTTCTATGGAGCTATGGGTTTGCAGGGGGAACTAAGTTCCTCTTCTCTTCCATCTTGAGTTTTACATTTATTTCCAAAAGTTCAAGTTTAGGCTAACTTGTCTCTTTCTCTCCCGTAGTGGATGGCTGCATTCACAGGGCAGCAGGCCCCTGTTTGCTGGCGGAATGCCGTAACCTGAATGGCTGTGAAACTGGACATGCAAAAATCACCTGTGGCTACGACCTGCCTGCAAAACGTGAGCACAACTTTTTGGAACACTGTTATAAACTCATATGAGAACTCTTACCTGTTTAATTCCTTGAGTGCAAAATTAGAAAGTGATATGATGCTGGTGATGTTTAATGAAATGTGTTTGTATTCATATTGTGTGTGTGTGTGTGTGTGTGTGTGTGTGTGTGTGTAAAACTGTAGTTGATTTTTTGTTCAGGCCTTTAACAGAGTGTCTCTGAAACATGGAAATGAAAATGAGCAAAATATACATTACAGTATTTAAGTGCTGCAGGTGACAGCTTCTGGAAATGATGCCAATTTCTTATTTCTTGTTCAGGTTTCTTGATTGTGGATGTGTTTAGAGCAAAGGAGATCAAAGTGATGTATTGTATTTTCAGCTGCCATGTAAAGGCTGATTGGCAATTACAGCCAAGGCATCTGTCACACTTTGCTTTCAGGAAAAGCCAGTGGAATGTGGTTGTCACTGTGAGAATGTATTTGCTCTGTGAATGCAGAATGGTCAAAATTTCCATTATATTTGAATAGACAGAAACATTGCATTTGATTGACCTTGTTGCTTAGTCATTTAGCCAACTAGGATGGGTGGTATAGAATAAAAAATACTAAGAAAGAAACTGATTAAAAGTGCAGCTATTTTAATCACATAATCTTCAAGGGTCTTAGGATGGAAGCTGGGGTTTCATTGTGCCATTGATCCATGCATTGACCCATAAATTGAGACACAAATTTATTGTTCACTTGCTTTTTATGATACGGCCTGGATCTGTGAATACATTTTATGTAAAGATAAAGCTAGCTTTTTTTTAAAGTAAGAGACAAAAAATGATTAAAAATTTTTAACAAAACTTATAAGATACAGTTTAGATTCTGTATAGACAGGTTGTCTTAGATGGAATTTTCCATGGCTATGCGTGAACAGAGAGACAGTGTTATTCTAAAGGTTACTTGCAAAGTATGTTTAAATTTGTGGATTTTTAAAGTAAAGAATGGCATATTAAAATAGCATTTCTTTTTATAAACATTGTAATACTACATTCTATATTGCTCGTAGGAAGTTACTAGTGAATATATGTCAGCTATATACTATTTAATTTATCTTTTAATAACTCCCCTATTTCTTTGTTTGCTAGTGTTTTTAACAAACTTGTAAAAGAATCAGATGATGTGCTAAATGGCCTATCACTCTTCCTTGGAATATATATTTATGTCAAATAAACCCTGTGTGGACAATGGTGTTTACAGCAGTCATCCTTCTGACTCTCAGAGCTGATGATCTGCATGTTAAAGGCGATTTCCTCTCCAGGATTATACAGTCTCATGCTTGCAAATGTTGATCTTATTTTTCCTAACACTGTGCTGTCTTTATGCTGCAGCTAACCTATACGCCCTGAGAATGAGCAGATTGTTAACTGTTTTCAGATTCGCATCTATCTTTAAACCAAGTAATAAGCCAGGTTCTCACTGATTCACTGCTTTATTATTAAAACACAAACCCAAATTCCCCAACGCTGAGCTTTCTAAGCATAGATAACTCACATGGAAAGAGAGCTCTATTGTATGGGTTGGCAGTGTGATAATTTTTTTTGTGCACTTGCTGATGTCTGACATTCCTCAGAATACATCATTCTGCTTCCTTTAAATATCATTCATCTTATTTCAGGATTATGGAAGACTTACACAATACCAGGTACTGAGGGACAGAAATCAATTGTCTAGTACTTGAGTTTGAGAAAGTTCTGTGATTGGTCACATCTTTGAACTCGGGTATGGTATTCATGTGGATCCAGGGGCAAGTGAGTCTTTGTGAGGCAAGAACTGTAGAAGTAGAAAGTCAGTCCACAGGACTCGACACAGAATCCACATTGTGGGGAGTAGCTGAGCTGGAGATCATCCACACATTCAGAGATGCAGCAAGGCCAGCCCCCAAAACATGGAGCACCAGAGGCGAGCCATGTAAACAAGTTGGTGGGACTAGAGCAAAGCCAGTCCAACAGGTGTCTGGCCTTGGTGTTCCTCCCTGTTAACAATAGCACAGATAGCTCTGAGAATGTTTCACTTTCAGTGTTCTCAGCCAAACACTGAGGTCTTGCACTTTTGACTCCATTGAACACTTCCCTCCTATTTACTGTGTATAAATAAAGAGGTAGACCATGCTGGGTTGTCGCTGCCTCTCCATCAGAGAGGTCGGGTCCCACCCAGTCACAACTTGCCTTTTAGCATGTGTCTCATTTTTTCTTGATCTCCCATTGTCCCTTCTGAGGAGTCCACTGGCTGTGCAGGTCATGGCACATATGAGCTGAAATGCTGAAGCCTGATACATATTCTACAGTCATGCAGCCCACAGGGCATGCTTAATAAAAACTTATCTGGCAGAATAAAAATTAGCAGACTCGCATTGCACTACCACCTCATAAAAGACACAAACAAAGATTATTTGAAAAAAAGTCTTGGTATTTCTATACTGTATATTTTTAAAGATTATTAATTGATATTAAAAGCATAAAAGAAAGGAATAGGAAAATGAACAGTAATATCTTACCTTTGCATGGCATTTTGCAGTATTTCAATACTTTAATAAACCCTTATATTTTAAATTGTGTTTTATAAACATTGTGTGTGTTCATTTTCCTTTTTCCTATCCTTGAGAGATGTGTTTCTTTCTCATCAATTTGATTCATCCATTTCAGAGTCATTAGCAATCCACAGATGTGCTTTTGTAGTAAGAGAATGAAAAGGAAGCTCATTACATACTGTTTGGATCATTTTTTCCCTCTATATTTAATAATTCTATGACAGTTTGACAGCAAAGACTGGTCCCTATCTGTCCTCTGAGACAGCAGGTTTATCATTATAGGGGTACTAAAGCTAGTCATCCAGCCACAAATGATAATATCTTTATGCATCAGCAATTTGTTTGGAAAATACTATTGTCTGGGCCATAGACCAACTTGGTCATTTTGGATGCATCTTTACTTTCTTGTATGCTTGATAAATTAATCTACCTATGAGTGGTTGTATTTGAATTACTTATATTTATAGTCTATGTTCTGTAACTTATTATCATTAGTGGAGTGATAAGCCCCGGATGCTCAATTTTTTTCTTCCCTGCTTAGAATATTTTTATTAATATTTTTGATACAAATATAACCAATCATTTTTCTCAAAAGAAATATTAAGTGATAAGAATATTAGCTAATATTTCATTAAAAGCTATTGCTAAGGAAATAGGAAGTAGACAAAGGATTATTTATGTAATTGAATTTGGGAGGATCTTCTCTTCTATAATTATAGATATTTTTTGGATTCATAATAATATCTCAACTTCCGTAGCATTTTAGAAACTTGTCAACATGTGGGGTATTTCTACAGCATTCCACCAGAACAATGATCAGCGTCATGACAGTGAGATTTATCTGTCTCAGTCACACTTCCAGTGTCAATGTCTAGCAGTGTCCCCTAACCATGTACCAAATGAATGTAAATGAATGAAGGATCATATGAATGAATTATTTCAGAACCTTTTCTCCTGGAAAATAGCTTTTTAACTTTACTTCTAGTACTTTCTATCCTCACTCCCTTGTGCACAGTCTTAGGGTTAACATACCTTTACCCAGAGTCCTTACACTTGCCTATGAGGCTCTACATGTTGTGACCTTTTCCTTTCTGACATTATCTGCTTCTGTACTCTCCCTCACTCACACAGGCTGCTTTGCTGATACTCAGTACTTCTGCACTAGCATTTCTTCTGCCTGGAATTCGACTTGTTCAGATACCCATATGGTCTGCTTCCTTGTTTGAATATGATCTCAGATATCACCTTAACCAACCAATGTATAATTGATTCTCTACTTTATTTATACTGTATTATTTATGTTGTTTGTTTATTATCCATCTCTCACTAATAAATAATGGCAGAGATTTGGGGGGATATGTCTTTTTCCTTTGTTGCTATATTTGTACAGTTTGTAAGGATGTCTAACACACAATAGAGGCTTGAGAGATGTTTGTTAAGTAGATTAAAACTAACTCTAATCCTTTTAAAGTTTTTTTTTTTTTCCTGATACCAGGAATCAAACTCACGGCCTTGCACTTACCAGGCAGGTGCTGTGCCGCTGAGCTAAATCCCCAGCACCCCCTTTTAAAGTTCTTTAATAGCTTTTTCCTTAAACACAGCCTTGTGGGCTGATTGCTGTGGGCCTTCTCTGATATACTGCCATACCTGGAACTACTTACAACCTTACAATTGTATGATTTGAATTGCTCACAGTGGTGGTGTATGTCTGTTCATGGGATATATATTTGGGGCTATCTAGAAAGCTCTTCCTTTGATCTTTTCTTTTTATCTTCTAGACTCCGTTCAAATATCTCTTTTGCCACAAAACAAGTCCTCATCCCTAAAAGTGAGTTCTTTTTTCATCAGATTCCATAAAACTACAAGTTAACACACTGAAAAACTTGTTACAGTACCTTTTATTATTATGTATGTAAATATTCTCCCTTTCTAACAGAGTTCCTTATACATAATGGGTACTATAGAAATACTTGTCATATGAATTAGTTGTTAAAAGCAGCAAACTGGTTGACAATGGTGTTAGGTGTAGTGTAAAAGAAAATTTATCCTAAAATCCATAAGAAATGATGAAATTCATATCAGTTATACATTATACTTCTAAAATCACACTTTTCCCATATATCCATTTCCAAAGTATCCTGAGAAATGTACTCTTAATAGAGCTTATCCTAATGAGGAAAAAAAAAAACAATTTATCAACTTTGATTTTCAGCATAGCTCACGTGTGTATTCTATTTCTTTAGTATTCTCCCCTTTAGACTTTAGGGCTGAATAGTCATAAAAGAAAATGAAAAGAAAAACTGGGTAGAAAAAATGGTGGAGTCTCTTTCTTTTGTTCCTTCCATTTAATCTTTTAAAGACATCAAAAGGTAGTATTAGCATCCAACTCATAGTTTTTCATTGATCATTTGAAGGAAAACTAGGTGAGAGACCACAGCATAATATGTCTGAATGAATTGTATGGATCAGAATCCTAATTCTAGCCCCAGGTGTGATAATAAACAGATGATAGTAGCTTAAAAGGTACTGTTGATAATAATTATTACTTCTTTCATGGCCTTCATGAAGAAAGCATAGGACTTTTAAACACTTGCTCATCACTCTTTTTGAAATTCCTGTGAGGAAGTGACCTGACAAATAATGACACTTTCTTCTACCACAAAGGGAAATTTAGGTATAGAGAGATTAAATCTACTGCTCGCAATAACCAGCAAAATCCATAGTAGAGGCATGGCAATGGCCAAGCACCCCTAAACCAGGGAGATAGTCATAGAAGGTATTAGCCAGACCTGCTACCTTTTTTTGTAAATAAAGTTTTATTAGAACACAGCCATGCCACACACATATTGTTTATGCTTTTATTCATGTTACTGTACTGACCATTTGGTACAGGGATTATACTGTCACAAGACTGAAACATTTACTATACGCCCTTTCCAGAAAAAAATTGCCAACTTCTAGTTTATAACAATCTCGTAATAAAGGTGAAAGGTGAGATTCACAAGGCTCAAATATTTATTGAATTTTATTAAATGTATGTGATTTAATCAGATCATAATTGACAAAAATAGGACAAAGTTCCTGCCATCTATTTTGGGGAACAGTCCATACTTCTGTTGCCTTAAGAAAACATCCCCTAGGGAAGATGATCTGAAACCCTCTTGATCTTTCAAATCATTAGGCCACCTTGAAAAATAATTCTTGTGGGAAAAAATGGTCACTTTTTTCAGTAGAGCCCAGAACCAGGAAGTGAATAAGTCAAGTCTCTGAAGGGAGAGTTAGTTTAAAACAACAGGGTATTAGGCAATAAATCTTTACTGCTGGTTTTCTCCAGTGGGCATAGCTAATGTGCTGAAAGGGAACCTGCAGGCCTGAGGAAATTTCACTTCTGTAGTAGGTAACTCATGACTCTGAGTTAGTTCTCTGTTAAGGGTGACCTGATTTCGGACATCGTGGGCTTTCCCAGCAGGTGTCTGATTGTGAAAGCAGTGAGTAGGCATGCTGCTAAGAGTCCAACTCTGCCAGCCTTGATGGAGACCTGAGGGCTCTCAGGAGCCCCTTCCATAATTAAACGACTTCTATTACATGAAGAAAAAATGGCTTTTGAAGAATATAAAATCATCTTCCATCCTGAGGATAGGATTGTCCCTTCTAAAATCAACTGTGATTGTTTTGTTTTCTTGAAGTACTTTGGAAAGTTAGTCTGCTTGAATCCATTCCTCCATAATTACCACACCTTTTCACTTCTAGTAAGCAGTTGCATGTATTGTATCACCTAGTGATCTTAATGATGAATGTGGAGGTACGGAAAGCAGAAAGATTATAAAACATACAGCTGCAGCAATAACAGCACCAACATCTGGGAATTTGATCAGATATAATGCTCAAGCCACCTTCCCCAGCCTGACTGAGTCAGAAACTTTGGTTTAACAAGTTCTCCAAGTAAATCTGCACACTCAAATGTGAGGACTATTGCTGGAGATAGTTGAGGGGGGCATCCCAAAGAGCAGTTCCTTGTCTTGCATACTTTTGCGTCACAGACTTAAGAGAACTCTGACATGCTCCTTATTTTCTTTATGGTGTTTTCATGGCTAGAGATAAGGTCTGTATTTTTTTTATCTGTTTATTGCCTATTTTCTCAGACAGAATAACATTTTAAAGGGGCAGAAGTCATGTAAGTCTCATGCTTGGGATCCTTGACATCTGACATAATACCCCATGCAAGTGTTTGCTCTCGATGTATATTTACTGGAGGAATTAATGACAGTGGCTTTGTTGCCTCCCTTCCTTTGTCATTAGGTGCCACTGTAGGAAACCAACCAAAATAAAATTCAAGTTAGGGCTACCTGGTTCTTCAGAGCCAGAGGTAGTACTGCTGCTTCTTTTAGCATCTGTTATGTCATCACCAAACATGCTCCTGCTCAAAGGTTCTAGTTGAATAAGAAAGCACCAGTAAAAACCTGCTCAATGTCACACATGTATCCTACACATTGATTATTTGGACCCATTCTGATAACATAGTCCATGCTTTTATGAAAAAATAGCTCTTCTAATACTAAATTGTGTCTTTCAAATGTATCTACATGTCTAAAACAACTGGTATTTATGTTGTTGCATTACTAGCTGCGTGTAGAATAATAGATGTACTTTGCTAGTATATTATTTACCATCTCAGCTGAGCTTCAGAGGACAATGTCTATACCTTCATTTCCTATGTGATCAATAGGAAATAGCAGTGTAAATCAATTCTGGGTAATAATGTAAATTGGCTCTTGAAGGCAATTCCCGCTGTGAAATAAGTAGTTAGCAGCGACACTGGCATTAACTGCAGTGGGGGTAATCAGCCTTTGGATGTGTTTAATCAGAGTTATCAGCTAAGATTAAAAAGAGCCATTGTTGTGCAGGGATAATCATTTTCAGGACTTAAAAGATGAATATGTGAAGGTGTTCTCATAAATTAAAGCCATCAAGTGGCTTTGAGTAATTTAGGATGCTTTCAGGTCAGGAACAAGCAAACAGGAAAGGTTAATCTCAAGGCCACAGTCGTTAATGCACGGAGATGGCAGGATACCTTTAGTGGAATAAGTAGTGAGTGCTGAGTTAAATGAAGATCCTTGAGCCATCAGTAACACATATGATTTGATTTAAAAGTAGGCAACAGAACAATTTGTAAATGTATTAATTATCCTAGTAAGGAATCACTAATTCCAAAGATTAAGTATTGGTCAGCTTTATGATTTGATTAGAGGTGTTTCCAGTTAAAAATACCGATGGAACTAAACTCTGCACTGTAGAATAAAAGATTGATTCCGTGTCTAGAACATTAAACATCAAGGTAGAATTTTTGAGGAAATATCTGAATCCAGGATATTCTAAGTGTTGCTAAAGTTCTTTATCCTCTGAGTGTGAGTTTCCACATCCATGATTATCTGGGGTAGTGGTATCTGTCTCAGCAGAGTCTATTAAGGAATATACACAGAACCACTTTTTAATACTGTAAGACATCAGAGAGATAGATATATGACCCTATTATTATTTATAAAAAACTTGGCATATTTCATTTGCTTATTCAGCCTATGCTTATTGAGTGCTGACTCTGAGCCACAGGGCTTTTCTAGAAAGTAGAAGACTATAGTAAAGAAGACAAATGAGGTCCCTGTCCTCTTAGATCTTAGGCTGTAGCAGAGAGAGGTGATTATGTAACTGCAAAGTATCTCGCATAATGGCCAGGGCTATGAGGAGAATAGAGCACAGCAATAGAATGAGAGCAAGGGGGAAGGAGCTGATGGTCATGGAAGGCCTCCCTGAGGAAAGGATGTTTGGGCTAAGAGCTATGCTGCTCTCTGGAAGAAAATCATTGCAGACAGTGAAAGTACTCTACCACTGAGTTGTTCAAAAATCACCTTACCTGATGTGTAAAGAAGGCAAGTCCATGGATTTTTCATTTGTTCTTCCTTGCTGCAAATATTCTCTTTTAGATCATGAAGGTTATAATGCAGCTGATGGAGCTCACCGGATTTTATTGATCACTTAATCTTTTTTTTTTTTTTTTTTTTTTTGTCTTCATACTGTGGCTTCCCTGTGCCTCTGTCTTTTAGTCTTCTTTTGTATGGCCACTTTTCAGTGGAATTAGGGTTGACTAAAATGATCTCAAGGTTTTAAGATCTTCAAATTAATTACATCTACAAAGATTCTTTAACAAATAAGTTCTCATTCATAGATTCTGGGGTTCAGAACACTGACGTATCCTTTTGGAGTCATCATTGAAATCACTAGACACTTCTGGGGTGAAACCAGTTTCCATGTTCTGAAGCAGCCTTGAGGAGAGAAACAGCTACCTCCCATGTTGTAAGGGAACTCAGGCAGCATCTGGAGAGACTCACACAGTGAGGAACTGAGGGAGGCCTCAATGTGAGCGAGCTTAGCAAGATCTTCGGAAGACAGCCAGTAACCACAGCACATCCTCCAGCTCAGTCAAGGTTGCAGACATTTGCAGCTCTGACTGACAGCTTCATTACAATCTTCTGAAGGACCTTGTGCCTGAGCCACCCAACTGAGCCACTCCCAAATTTCTCACCTGCCAGAAGTGGCAGATAATGCATGTTTGTTTTTGAAGTTTAGGGTTATTTGATATGCAGCAATACATAGGCAGTGCAGCAACTATTGCTGAGAAGTTTATAAGTCTGGATAAGGAGCCCACTAGCTCATTTGCTGACACCTATCACATTTTCATAGTACATGATCTCCCTGGGTAGAGGGAGGCCTCAAAGGGAAGCTGAATATGAACTAGAACTTGAGGTAATGTTGCTTATTCAGTGATCAAGAAACACAATCCCATCTTCACTTTACTTCTGTTATAAGCAGCATACTAGATGGACAACTGTTATGAACACAGAATTTATCAGAGAGAGAGACAGAGAGAGAGAAAAGGAGAGAGAGTAAGAGAGAGACAGAGACAGAGATGGAGACAGAGACAGAGAGACCAAATTTCAGATTCGTAAAGAAATGTTGGGAAGAAAAGGACACAAGCCAAGCTCACAATGGTGTATTCATATTTCCCTGCTTCTATAGTCTTCACACTTGCCACTCGTGTTTTTATACTCATAGACATTCCTGGTTTTTTTTAGTTTTGTTTTTGGCAGGAGTGTGATAGGATATTAATTCAGCTTCTATCCTCTGTTAATGCCACAAGCTAGGTGAAACAGAGGTAACTTCCTATTTACATTTGTAGCAGTGCCCTTCTAAATCTGTTTGCTATAGCAGGTGGTGCATTTCCTATTAGCTCCTTCATTTTGCAGAACTACCTAGAGTTTGCTCCATTTCTAATCACATGCTATTATGAAATCCCTGTAATTTCCTAGAGCCTTTTGAAGCTTTCCTCTTCCTACCTGTGATATTTTGAGGAAAGATTTATTCCCTGTCTGTGTTTATTTTGCTTAGTGAAGATCATCAGCGAGAGCCTTAAGTGTAATTTTGCAAATTCTTTTTCAAATTGTGTATCGAATTTGTAGTCCAGTTATCCATTGGAAAGTCTGTGGAGGCCAAAGGGCTGTCTTGGCAATCCCTTCCCTTTACAGATACTCAGATTTATTTTCTCGTATTATGGCACAGGATGCCCAACCTTTGTTTTCCTTATGTAGGCAATTGTTCATGCTACGACATCGTATACATGTACATGCCACATTTCCTATACTCTGTTTCTATTACCCAAGTACATATTTCCTACTGCATTATATTATGTTTTATGACTACAGAGTCCAGGGATTTTGTGGAGCCATTTAGGAAAGCAGTCTGGGAGAATTCCAGTTTAGGAGTGGCTTGCTGTGACGGAAAGCCCTAGCATGTTCCAGCAAGTCTTTTGGTAGGCAGACAGGAAAAGCTAAGTGCTAGTGCTAGACTGGTTGTGAGGACTGTGCCTTCCTCCTCCGTATACCCTGGACATTTCCTCTTTATTATTTAAAACCAAATTTAATTTTAGTTATCTTTTTGCTAATACTATGCAGGTAAAGAAGAATGATCCAAGGCTGAGATACCTCATATCAGAATGTATCCTACCAGAAGGGTCATATTCCATGTTTATGAGATAATTTCATATAGTTATGCACATAGACATACTTTAGGGAACTACACGTCTAATATATGTTCATATTTCAAACCTTTCTTTAAATTCTTCATTGTCTGCAACAGCGATGTTTCTCAATATATCAAATTAACTGATTGTCATAGGCACCAAACCTGTTACTTTAGACACAGTAAGATCACACTCCAAGTAGCATCCTATTGTGTATGCCTATTTTGATATTGACCATCACATAGCCTTTTCTCCTCTATTCACATTTTTCTCATTCTACTCCATTCGGAAATAATGGAATCAACATTTTAAAACCTATCTCTGAGATGATCATCATAGTAAATTAGCAAAAATTTATTCACCTCTCTTCCTGAGACTATACATTCGGGGACAGTGGAGCTTTTGATAATAGTCTCACAATTCAAATACTTGAGAATAGAAATAAATCTGGAGCCAGGCATCTTAACAGTTGGAAAGCTGAGGCAGGAGGATCACAGTTAGTTCGAGCTCAGCCTAGCCTGCATAGTGAATCCAGGCCAACCTGAACTACATAGCAGACCCTGTCTTAAAAAATAAATAAATAAATCTAGAAACAAGAGGGGCTGGGGATTTAGCTCAGCGGCAAAAGCGCCTGCCTGGCAAGCGCAAGGTCATGAGTTCAGTTCCCGGTACCGGAGAAAAAAAACCAAAAAAAAAAAAAAAAATCTAGAAACAACTCTTTTGGCAACTGAAGTCAGTTTCTTCCATTAAAAAGTAGCCAATGATTTTTATTTGCTTAAGACTACCTGTTTTGCATCTAATAATCAACTGCATATTTTGGATCTAACAATCAGTTTGGTACATAGTAGATGAATGTGCCATTTATTCAGTAAACACTGAAAAATTGCCTAATATATCACATGATTTATTTATCTTTTGGAAAAAAAATAGTGTGAAAAATAGACAGGGAACTTACCGACATAAGACCAATAAGATCAGTTGAGCTGGAATGAATTAAGTGACTTGCCCAGGATCACACAGGTACTTTTGTGATAAAACCTTACTAAGAATATACATTTTCAGGTTCTTGTGGTTGTTTTTTTCCATGGAAATTTTATTTGGGAGCTCTTATAACAAAAAGATCTGATGGTGTTGCCCTTGAGTGGATGTCTTCCCTCTTCAAACTATTCTTCCCATTGATATCCAGCCTGTATCAGATAGTTGAGAACATGACTTTGGAGCCTGACATTCTGGGCTGAAATTCAGGATCTGGTTTTGGGCAATTTATTTAACTTCTTTATGCCCCCACTTTTCCATCTGGAAGTGGAGTTGAACATCTCATGAGTAACGTCTTTGCAGCATTCATCTCCCTACCTGACTGGGTGAACACTGCACGGGTTAGCTGTTTTTCAGTAAGGCTACCCTCACGCTCTTCTCTAACATGTCACCGTCACTCCCTGCACTCTTGCCCTGGTTCAGTGAACTTCACAGCTTTATACTCATCTGAGGGTATAGAATATATTTGTTAGACTTTTGTGTTGTTGTTGAATATTTGTCTCTTCCACTAAGACATAATCTTCATGAGAGTAAGGACTTACCTTACTGTTGAGTCTCCATGTCCCAGGAAAGTATTCAAGACCACCTGTAAATGAACAAGTGTCTGCAGGAAACTTTCATTGTTATAATTATTGGCAGAGTTACTGAAAGAGCTAGCCTCAGTTTTCATTGAGTTTCCCACTCTGTTCCTTTGATC
The DNA here is from genome assembly GCF_000276665.1 of Chinchilla lanigera. Lineage (NCBI taxonomy): Eukaryota > Metazoa > Chordata > Mammalia > Rodentia > Chinchillidae > Chinchilla > Chinchilla lanigera. The sequence continues at coordinate 23,988,902 of NW_004955415.1, forward strand.
TTCTAGTAACAGGCTACTAATTACAAATAGTTCAGGGAAGTGACATTGTGTATGGCAAACCCATATTTGGTATTTGGTATATTTACAAAGAACATTTTAGCTGTGCTGCACACCTTCACATCATTTTCTTACTTTGTAAAACTGTGTAGTGTAAGGAGTGGTGTAAGCCTGCAATAAAACAGGATGGACAAGGTTTAGACAACTCGAGTGACTTGGGAACAGTGCCCTGACCTGCCCAGCTAAATGCCAGTGAGCAGACAGTGAGACCGTTTCCCATTTGTATGCAATCTGTGTTGAGAAATAATTTCTAAGCTCAATTGACTGTCAAGCCTTATAATAAAGTGATATTTTTGAGTGTTTGCAATGTATTATGACTGTCTCTCAATCTAACCAAAGTGCTAACAACTTACCTATTGTAAATGTGTTAAAGCAGGAAATATTGGTGTATTTCCTCTGTATTCAAACTGTTCAGACTTTATTGAAAATAATAAAGCTTTACAACTTGCTCTTCACAAATAGCATGCTAGGGACCTTGTAGCTTCATGAGAAATCTATTTATTATTTCCTGTCAAAGCAAGCTGGGCTAGCTTGCCTTTTATAGACCCCAAGAGTTAATTGTGATTTGGGGCAGAAGATGAAAGAAAGAGCATTATAGTCAGGGGTTAGAAAATATTAATTGGATGATGGAAATAGAATTTTCTTTTATTATAAGGCAGGCGATCAATCTCACAACTTGAATTTTATTTATATAGAAATATTCTTACATATACTAATAATATGAGTTTCTATATGTGCACGAAATCTAATCTCTTCTTCTGAAAATATTCAGTTTTACATCAAAACTTGAAATCTAAAAGTTTAATACCTCTTTATGTTTCTTTATATTGAAAGAACAGGATGTGTATTTTTTGAGAGATGAGTTTTAACCTTGTGTGTGTGTGTGTGTGTGTGTAAAATATACCCATACATCATAGTTAGAGAAAAACTCATTTTTAGCTTCTTCCCTTCATGTAAAGATCCTACAGGCTGTATTTTGCAAGTGAGTGTTGTTGCATTTGATTTCATGATTTTATAAACTGAATTTTATAGAACTATTTCAAAAATTAAAATAATGGATATTTAGAACATAATTGCATAGCTATCTAGCATAAGAAAGACTAAAATTCCCTTTGTGAATCAGTATGTCATTCAGCTATTCAATTATATTTGGACATACATGAATAAGCTTGTTCTTTTACTCACCCATGTGAATTTGTGTCTGTGTGTGTATTTGTGGAGAGAGAGAGAGAGAGAGAGAGAGAGAGAGAGAGAAGTATCAGATAGCAAAAATCTATGCTTACTACATAGAGGGGAAAAGGGATTCATAATGCATGCCACTCTATCTACTTGTACAAAATCCATTTAAATAGGGAAACTAAATTGCTTACGGTAGTAAAATACATTTTCCTCTGTGAATGTTGGTACTTTTTGATGCATGTTGATATGGGCTCTGACACAGTCATAATCTACATACCAAAAATACGCATTTCACTTTCAAAACAGAAACTAGCACTGCTAGAGCTGTAGCAGTGAGCTGGTTCACCAAAGCAATCTTCCTTTCTTCCTCTGGGAGAAAGGGCTTATCACTGATGGCCCTGAGTCTGCTATAACCAACTTCGGAGTAGGCTTTCAATTAACAAAAACAGGTTGAGCAGCATAGCAAAACCTAGAGACACCAATCTTATCTTCCTTCCCTTCTGTGAGGGAATGTATATGTAGACACCTGCAGCTTCAAAGATGGGAAGGAAATATGCTGAAACACAGACATTTAAAATATACAAAATATAAGTGGGAATCAGTGCCCTTCATTTTACTCTTACATTGGAAAAAATTAAAAATACACAAATAATGATTTGTCTAGGCACAGGGCACTCAGATTTTCTGCCTTTTGTATTTTTGCATGCTGTTAGTACTTACCTATATTCTATAGCTATTTCTTTACGTATGACTTTCTGATAATCCAAATATATGATTACTTACATTATTAATCACTTTCTTTTACTTTCATTTTATCTTGACTAGACTAAACTGAAGACTCTTTGTGGGCTTGCATATTCTCCACATAAACTTCTAAACATTTATCATTCTTAAAATAATATTGCAGAACTCTGTTGATATTTCTGTTCTTAAAGTTTGCCTTATAGGTGACGCTACTTGGCTGAAAAGTCCTGTAAGTAATCTAGTAATTAAATCCCTCTAGCTGGGGCCCAAGAGAGATTCCTTGTGCAGAATTACACTGCATAGTAAATGACATTATAATGAGGTTTTAACTTATTAGTTAAATGAATGAATAGGAACTTTGCTGTTGCAATTCATTAGGATTTTGTGCTGAAATGCAAGGTTTGGTGCTGCAGATCAGAGTCAATGCAATCTTCTCTTCTCATAATTAATTACCATATCAGTCTATCAAGGGTAGTTTTGCTAAAAGGAGAAATAATCTTGTAAAGAAAGTCTAGCAGAGCACAGTAATTGCTTTTGTATGTCACTGAGCTCTGTCTGTGTGACAGGCCCTGTTCTAGATTCTTCTGCAGTCTATACTCATTTTAATCCTCAACAAACCCCTTTGTGGCTGGTACAGTTGTTGTTTCTATTACACATGAGGAAAATATGACCAATATGTTTAAATAACTTTCTTGAGATCCCATAACAAATAAGGGCAGAGTAAGGATTTGAACTCAGTCCTTTCCTTTGCTCTGAACTTGCAAACAAAATTTTATATTACCTCTAGGCATGAATGTAGAGATTTGTTTATATATGAATTTATTTAATTGACATTTTTATCTTGGACCTCTTTCCTTTTTTAATAAAAGTTGATGTTACTTTGGAAGCTTCATTTTTTAACCTAAAAATGTTTAAGCTCAGAAAAGTATTGAGAAAAATAATAAATACTTGTGTGTCAGCCAATAAAAATTTTATAAAAATTAACATTTGACCTTTTGACTTCTATTTTATGCTTTTAAAATAAAAGAACCAGTCCTTTCTGACCGTGTTCTATTTTTCAGTCCCACTGTTTCCTTTCCTCTTCCCACCTTTTGCCCAGAGTAAGCACACCTAACAGCTGGATGTAAACCCTTCCAGATTATATTCTTGTATTTTTGCTAAAGACATAGTGATATCTGCAGACCATATTACCATAGTTTTGTGTGTACAAAGGACCCTATATCTCATGGACTATAGTGTTTCTTGGCCTTTTCACTTGCCTTATGTTTGAAACAATTTCATAGTGACCTGTCTAGCTGTTATTCATTCTTACCTGCTATATTACATGTTGTCCTCTAGACACCTGACTCATCTTCCCAGAATAAGGAAAATAAGATGAGAAGGGATATGCCAGGACTACATTTGAGAATTAAATAAAAAACTCATTATGACTGTGAGATGATAATAATAGGTGCCACTATTAACAAATCATCCAAATCTATGTTTTATGAAATGCCTATAAACAAATGGGAGTATAAATAAAATTTAATAAAGAGAACTATGAACTAAGAAGCAAAAGACTTGGGCTTTCCCCCTTTGCTGTACTCTGCCCTAAACTAGTTTTGTACCATAAAAAGAATATATTAGTGGCCTCTGGGGCTCATTTATTTCTTATCTGAAGATAAGAGATTTTTAGTAGTAGCTGTTTTCTTAAGATTTCTTCCAGCACTAATCTATTTGAGTTAAGAGTAGAGTAAGTTTTCTTTAATGATAACACACATGCTAAACATTGAGCTAAATGAGCCACAGCCTGAGTCTCATTCCCCGGCCCCCCTCAAGCTGCTGCCCTGCTACGTGTGAAAACAATGCCCATTGCCTTATGGGCATTTGGTCCTAGGGGCCGCTTGCTGTCGTTGCCTATCCGCACTGTAAAAGTACCAGTTCTATTGCTTCCTGGATGGAATAATTACAGACCGTGTGGCTGTTAGACTTTCCAGAGGGACCAAGCTTCAGTTACCTGCAGTGGTGACCGGTGTGGTAACAGCACAGCACGCCGTGGTCCCTTTCCTTTTCCTACCTCACTTCTCCATTTCTGCCGATTGTTTCTCAAGGTCACCTGAGATTCCTCCATAGAGTCTACTTTCTGGAGAAACCCACGCAAAAAGATCCACTTACTCAAGTCCTGCCTGTCTTTCTCTCTCTGGCCCAATTCCAAAGGCTTAAAGACTCTTCCTGCCCCTAGCTCAGGTACAGTGAGCAGCACGGGACCCTTGTGACATTTGTCATTTCAAGTGGTCAGTGCAAGACCATGTGTGGTTATGTTCACATGTTTTAGTTTCTTTGTTTTTAGTCTTTGTTTAGTTAGATTTTTTCTTTTTGTGTTTGCTTAAACAAACATTTATTTTCACAGCCTTGGAAACTGAGAAATTCAATAAAGGCCTGAAAGACTTGGCATTATCATGAGGTCCTGCTTCCTAGATGGATTTTTGCTGTAACCATTTCTCAAGGCTTTTTTTCTTTAAAAAAGTCAAATATATATATATATATATAAATTCAAATATATATTTATTTATATAAATAAATATACATATATGTATACATGTATATATACATATATGTATACATGTATATATACATATATATACCATGTTATGAGATACAGATAATAAAATGATGAAGCAAACTAACATATCCATTATCTCACACAATTACCCCTCTTTGGAGCAAGAATAGTGAAAATCTACTTACTTAGCAAAAATCCTGAATGAAATATATTATTAACTGCAGGTTCAAACTGTACCTGAAGTCCCTAGGCTTCTTCATCCTGCATATCTGCTGCTTTGCATTCTTTGACTGATATCTCCTGTTCTCTCACCTACACTCACATTCTCACAATTTGTATACCCCTCCTCCCAAGCATAAATTCTGAAAGGCAGAAATTCTTATAGCTTATTTTTATTTCATATGTCTCTCAGGGCCTCACACTGAGCCCACACAAAATGTACACATGAATGCCCAGCAGGGTAGCATAGGTCTGTGACCATTTGGGAGACTGAAGCATAAGTATTGCTTGAGTCCAAGAATTTGAAACAAATAGGGAGAGAGATAGAGGCAGAGAGAGACAGAGACATAGAGACATGGATCTATATATGTGTGTGTATGTCCATCATTGAATGATTAATTTCATCCTAATAAGACATACATCCCAGGACTGATTTTATGGAAGCAAACCATCTCTCTTTTTGGATTTCTTTGCCTTATAATTACCTTCTCACTGGAAAAAAAAAAAAATTACCTTCTCACTGGGACTGTTATTCTTGGTGAACTCTTGTATGCCTGAAAGTTAGAAGGTTACAGACTGGAACATTTTTTTTTGTTATGGGGGCAATACAAAAAACAAAAAAACAAAACAAAACAAAAAAAAAAAACAAAAAAATCCTCTCTGGTCAAACTTTGAAAACATTTCAGGCAAGTGGGCAGAAATAAAAATGTGTTCGGAAGTACCTACTACAATTTTTCATTCTTATCTGTTGCCTTTAATTCTAAATTTACTCAATGCTTTGTTTTACAGTTATTGTCAGGATTTTATGAGGATTAAAAAACTCAAACAATAGTAATTCTAAATGTTTTGCTAAACAAATATTTTAAACATTTTCTCTACCTAGAAAAATAGGACTCCCTCCTTCCTAACTCCTTCCCTTCCTCAGAATCAGCTTAATTAAAATAAAGGTTTGAAAATTTGTGAAATTTTAAAATGCTCTGTCATTGTGGTTAAATATCTCCCATCATTAAAAGTCAGTAGAAGAATTCAAGTGTGTGAAAATGACAGCTTATGGTTTTGTTTAGCCAGTGAATGACTGTTTCCTCTGAGTCTCTGCTCTTTTTGTGAGATGAGGACAGCTCCTTAGCCCTCTCACTTCCAACACTTTTCTTCTCAGACAGGGAAACATTCTGCTATTCATTTGTTTGAACCTTTTAAGTGAGTACCGATTCTGTAAAATGTTTTGCAAAAATAAGCTCATTTCCCAGGTCCAGACCTTTCCATGTTGCCCAACCAAGCAGGGTAGATGAGGCCTCTTCTCTGCACTGGTTTTCCTGAAGTGACCTCAGCACCGTCTCCAGTTATTTCCGGAGCTCATCACCGATCACCCCTGCTTGTTGGCAGAACACAAGCAGCACAGGGCCCAGTGCCGAAGGGGTCCTTTTCAGGTCAGCCCTCATTCTAATTTTCACTTATTTGGAGTTTCTGTGGGAAACCTGCTTTGCTCAAATATGGTGAATAAATAAATAATATCCTAGCTGTGGAGTTCATAAAATTGCATGTGATAATCTAGGAGCAGACATTTAGATGCCAGGCACTAATTCTCTTCCTTTTCATCTTTCCCCTTTAATTTCAACTTTCTACTTAATGATAAGGTTGGCGGGATTGGCAAAGGTAAAAGAATATGATTCCATATTTTACAAATTTTTAAATTCTTTCTGTTTGAAATGTATGGCACTGCAGAATTGAACATATTCCAATCATCTCCTGAAAGGCTGAGGTGGTAGCCGTGTAGAAGAACATCCTACCCTTTGCTGCATCCAGAAGACTTCATGGAAAGCACTGAGGGTGTAGGCTGTGTGTGTGTGTGGTGTGTATGTTTGTGAAAGAAGAGAGAGAGGTAGAGGCAGGGAAACAGAGCTGCAATTGGCTACTTGTATGAGTTCACTCACCACAGTCACAAAGATAGGTGTGATTTTCCTGGGTACCTACTTTTGGATGTATCACAACAAAACTCAACAAGCTTATTTCTTACTTTTGCCTGGGACATTATAACCAAATCACAAATATATTAATACACTAGAGAAGAAGATCATTTCAACTATTTGTTCCCACAAGTCATTTGCCCAAAGAAGGGAAAAATTAACTTGTCTATCAGTTTATTTAAATGGTTCACATTGAGAGCAAATATTCACTTGTGTTGTATCTTAAATTCTGCATTAAGTTAATGCTAATTATATTTGAATTAATAAAATCTTCCTATTTCTAACAGGAAGAGCTTTCCAGATTTACAGGAGTGATATGTCTTATGGTTAAAGACTGTTTATCTGGTATGTCTTATGGTTAAAGACTCTTGTTTAAACCTAACACCCTCATCTAACTAGCTACATATGCTTAGAAAATTAGCTCTGAGTTTCAACTTCCTCCTCTGTAAAACTGACACATGATAGTGACTAGCTCATAGAATTGTTGTGAGGATTAAATGAGATGACATAGCAACACTTAGAACAATACCTGAAACTTCGTAGGCACTATCAGTGTTAACTGCTAATATTTCCATCTCTTTCATTATGACATTTGATCTACCTGAAGCCTTTTATTGCCAAATACACTAAGGCAGGCAAACTCTTCTGTAAAGGAGCAGACAGTATATATGTTGAGCTTTAATGGTCTTATGGTTTCTATCGCAGCTACTTAACCATACCACTGTGGTGTGACAACCAGGCACTGTAAAGTGGATTGCTGTATCTATATTCCAACAAAACTCTCTTTATAGAAATAGGTAATTGGTTGGATTTGGCTAGGGAATTTTAATTGTCTGCCTGCTGGCCACTCTGTATTTGCTATGACCAATAAAAGCATGGAAGCAGACTGGTTGGGAGTTCACTTGTTGAACCCATTGCTAATCAGTGATTCATATCAGCTCATTATCCGTGTTCTCTAGCTTTAGTCAGGGAATTTCTGTAGAACCATTTACGCCTGTTATTTCTTATCTAATGATCATCTTCAATGTCTGACATACAGATTTGTTTGCTGAGTTGTTTGGTGCAGGGATTGATGTGGGCAATTTTCCATTACTTTGTTTAACATAAGAGACTTTATGTACCAAGACAGTCTTCAAGCTAGCATACATTTGGGGCATAAAAAGAAATATGAAAAAGCATATGCCTGTCTCAGCCTTAACTGAGGGTTAGAAATGTAACACCTCAAAGCATTTCCATATAACTGTAAAGGTTTAGTAACACCATATGTATATATATATATATATTTTTTTTTTTTCATTCAAAAAATATATTCCTGGGCTTGAATCTTTGAGAAAGCTAATTTGGAAAATGTGGACCAAAACCTTGAAATGTTGGTTGTAAACTACATCTATCTTTGGGAAGAGGCTGAAGTCTGTGAAGTAGCAAAGCCTTTTGCACAGGCATTTAGGATGCACACTCACACACAAATACTGTCATACAAATACTCCTACATAAAGTAAAAGCAGAACTGTTTGGGTGTCTAAAAACGGATGTGCTAAACAGACTCTAAGACTTTTCCTTTAGAGGTTGCCTCATACCTCTTTATCAAACATATAACCTGGTTTAACATATATTATGTATTTAAATTTAAATTTCATAGACCTAACTTCAAATGTCTCACCGCAAATTAGCAGTAAATGGAGTAAGGGATGCTGGCTAATGCAAAAGGTAACAGCTGATCCTTGGATACCAAAATAGATGAAAAACTTAAGAATGATCCCATGTCAAGTCATTTAAGAAAAACCTAATTTACATACTTATACTGTTTATTTAAACAGAAATAAATGTAATAACTTTTAGGAGTATATTGTTTTAAATTGGTTCTAACAATTAGAAATTTTGATCCTTAAGTTGTAACATTGAATTTTTTCTAGAAAATTTACTAAAGTCTATTATTCCTTTTCCTGATTTGGATAAATATGGAATTTCCTCGTGTTCATCAATATCCTATCATCTAACATTCATCCTTTAAATGAGAATATCAATTTCATGTTTTCAAACATTTTTCCTGATTAGCTATACTGGTTTTTATTTATAGCTGTCTTTAGGCAAAACAAATAGTTCTTTAGTTAGCTGAGTGACATCAGATCTAATATGAAAGAAACACATGACAAATCTAGGGACAGTAGCAGTAAAAAGGTAATTTGCAATGTGATAGACAAACTACCTTGACTACCCCTGAGAATGAGGAAGTAAGTAAAGTTGGCCTTGGGTGGCCAAGCCGGAGGCCTCAGTTCAATTTACTCGAGAAGAATTGATAGCACAATCAGTAGGAAAGCACAGCATGTGCACAAGGCCGCTGATAGAGCCTTGCCCATCTGAAGACGTGCTCTCACTTTATCAGCTCAGTCTCGGAATAATGAGGGGCAACACATATGCAAAAAGATCCTTTCACTGGATTTTTAAAATGTGAAGTGGAATCGTTTAAGTAGCATTTTAAAAAAATCAAAAATCTTCAGAAAGGTACAGTACATATTTGGATTACACTTGTATTATGAGGAAAAAAGATAAGCTTGGGGCTTGTTATCACATATGTAGAATTCCTACAATAGTTATTCCCTCAAAAATACTCACAGAAGAGTAGCTGAAATTTTGACTCTTGCTGTTGAGTGAGCCTCCTGTTGAGGAAAATTTAAAAATTAAAGTATCTTTAATATGACTCGGTGCAGTTTATCTGGCATACAGAGTTTTGCATATCCCTTCCTCACTATCATTTTGTGTTCTGTGTTTTGCCTTTATGATGCACCTTGTTATAGTTTAAGTTATTTACTTTCCGTTTTACTTCTTTTACCTCCTCTCTCATTAATTCTTACTGCAAGGATTTTTAAATCTTTCTGAACAGACATGCAATTGACCAACATATTTCCTAATTGAAACCCATTTTCTGCCTTCCCATGTAGGTATACAATCATTTTTAAAAGTGGGTCTCTGTAGGTAACTCTTCTGAGGGTTCACATTCTCACTGCTGATGAGTCAAAACACACACACACACACACACACACACACACACACACACACAGATCATTTTATCTTATCCTATACTTTATGAAAACAGTATCAGGTTGTAAATTTGAGCTGAGACTTGTCTGTATTCTAAGGATTAAGAGAGTTGCTCAGATTTTTCTAGAGTTGGTCATGGGGATTTTTTTCCTTGGAATTTTTGCTGTTGTTCAGAATAGACAACATCTTTGATTCATTGGAGTCTCTTGCTGAAGCATAATTACAACTTCCAGAGAATCCTTTTGAAGTCAATTTCAGCTTTTTTATATTGAAGGGAAAGAAGAATAAATCATGTGTTCATCTTTGTTCTGCAGTTCTTTAGGAGCCATTTTCAGTGCTGTTGAAGAGGCTAGAAACACCCAACTTCACCATTATATCATAGATTTTGCAAAAGCGGAGTGTATAAAATATTAGTCATGTTTAAGAAATTCATTTTTCTTAAAGCATTGAAATGTTATTAATCCCAAAGATGAGCAGTCCTGATAGTTTATAAATTGCCAAAGACTTTAAAAATATAATTAACCTCCCTCTTATAAATGGGATCCATATTCATCATGGGGTTTGTTTCCTTTTCAAAATTGACCTGATGTTTGTGGACAAGGTCCCTGAACCTACTGGGGGCAAATCTTCCTTATTTCTCATAACTTCTCCAACTTTCCCCTAAAGTATCTCCCTTTGACTTGCAAAACAGTTGCATTGTTGTTTTGCTGGAATCCCAAACATTCCCCATAGAGCACTTCTCACTTTCTGTAGAGCACTTACAGTTTATCTCTGTAAGAGAATGCTTTTGAGTTTGCCACTTTGTCTATTTATTTTTCATTCTAATAGGAATTGTTTTGGAGCTAGCTAAGCCACTGTCAGTCTGCTCTTTAAGTGCTGCTAGGACCTCTTCTATCTGTATGAAACAGTTATTTTTTCATGTCAGAGGTTTAATGAAACTAGAGAATAGAGCTTTCTAACATAACAATGATAGCGAAAGATTCAGATGGATGCAGGCTAGCCTCACACATGTGTTTTCAAGACTGGGTCAATTTTCCTTAAACTTTGTATTTTAAAAAAACTATTTCCCCAGGTTAGAGTCATGTAAATTAATGAAAAAAAAAAAACTGCTTGGATTGGAAATATATGTTTATTTCATTCCTATACTTTCATATGGGAGGGTTATTTTTAATAAGAGAAATTTATAGCTGAATGGTAGTGATGCAAATATTAGCTTGCAATATGAAAAATAAATTAAGAAATACAGTAGCCAAAATGTACTTTGTGCTAGCATCTTGAGAAGGAGCCATGCAGCACTATTCACTTAATTTCATGTGTTATAAAATAGTATACATACAAAAAGTGATCAATAAAGATTGAGAGCTGGAATTGAATTACATTCTTCTGTTTCTTACAGCTCCTGGTACATGGTGAAGGCCCTGCATTCCTACAGTTCTCAAGGGAATAGTCCTTGTCGGTCACTTAGAGAAGCTAATATCAGTTGGGGCCAACCTTGTTTTGACTACTTTACCACACCCCAAATACACAGAGGTTACAAATAAACATTGCCTTCAGACTTTGTGCTGATTCAAATAGATTTTAATAAGAAAGGCCAACTTTTCTTGTTTCTTGGGCAGTCAGAGACTTTTTGTGAGCTTGAATTGTCAATATCTCCTAATCTCTCAACTATTTTTTCCCTTGATTTCTAATCTCACTCAGACTGTTGGAAAGAAAATACAACAGGAGGATTAACGGCTCAGTTCAGGAATGTTTACTTATTGGACAATAGGTAGGGAATTTGATAGAAGTTCTTACTCTTTGCATTTTGATTCAGTAATGTAACTAAAAAGCTGTCAATATGGTTGAATTTTTTCAGTTTTAATTCCTTATTTTTACATGTTCATCAAAATAAGAGAAAAAGGAAAAGAGATAGAGAAAGAAAATAGATATGAGAAGTCAGTGCAATGACAAAATTTGACTTACTAGGGACTAAAAGAAGTGTGCAAATGTGTGGGGGTGGTTTGCACATGGAAACGTGTGTGTACATCAGGATGCAGGGGAGAAAAATTGAAGAGAAAGTACTCACTTCTTTTGAATATCAATGACAGGTAGCTTGCTAGGGGCTTAATTAGACTTTCTATCTGTACAAAGCACTGTGCTGATCTTGAGAAAGGCAGAAGAAATATATGGTATGATCTCTGGCACAGTGAAATGAAGGAAGAGATAAAACATACCTGTGCAAAGCTAAGAGGAAAACCCATTCTCATTTTATTATTTGATATAACAAAACAAGGCATGACTGCTGTTACCCAGGGTCAATGGCAATGTAAAAGTATTAAATAGAAAGTCACAGAAATAAACAATTCAAACACATATGCACACTTCTTTTAGTCCTTCCTAAGTCCAATTTTGTCATTGCATTGACTTCTCGTATCTATTACCTTTTCCTGTCTGTTTTCCTTTTTCTCTTTTATTTTGATGAACACCTAAAAAGCGTTTGATTATCCAGGCAAGAGGGTGCAGGGCAGTGCAACCAATGAGGCAACATGTGTGTTCATACTCCAATGAGGTTGACCAAGAGCCTGTGTGCACACTTCCCACCATTCACTGCTGCTCAGGCCACTGCACCATGGCCCTAAACTTGTGGAGGACCACGTGGGTGACTCTTCTTGATGGAGGAGCACTTGTCTCCATTTTGGCTGAACCTGCCCCTATTTCCATGTACTGATATGTGTAGAACTGGCTAGGACTTTTCCTTATCCCTTCATTTGGCTTTAAGCAATGCAAATCAGTCCAGCTGAGGTACTGATGTCTTTGAAGTAAGGTGATGGGGCAGTCTTTCCTTGCCCTCATAGCTCCCAAATAAAACATGTATGAGCCTGAGTGAGAGCCCTTCCCAGTCCTCATTACCCTAGGAAGTTTATATTTGTAATCCCATGGACAAGTCATTGGAATTGTAGTGAGTTAGTTCCAATCTACCATTTCCAATAAAACTCATGATGAGAATAAAGACACTAAGGCATATTTGTAGTTATGGGGAGCCAAAGGGTCCTAAGTCCAGCTACAATGATGGCTAACTGGAACGAAGGCCTCGACCCAGGGCCAAACCAGGGTTTTATTAGTTTGTGAAGAAGGGAGTGGCTTGAGGATGAGTGACAGTGAGAATGGCGGGAAGTACATGAGTGACGTGAGCTGGGCTAGGTAGGAGGCCTGAAATCACCTCTGCAATATGCAGAGAGAAGGATATGCAGAAAGAGTAATCCGCATAACACAATTGAGGTAGTATCTAACGTTTTGGGATCAGTGCTTCAGCTCTGATATGTAATCTTTTATGCCCTGGGAAGTCATAGCCTCTTATCTTGAGGCTCAATCCCAGCTGATAGTGTGGGGTGGCTCTCCATCCCACCCAGACTCACACACGTTTTATTTGTGAGCTACAAGGGCCAGGAAACACTGACCTGTCACCTTGCTTCAAAGACTACATATCAGCACCTCAGCTGGACCAGTTTGTATTGCTTGAAGCCAGTTGAAGGGATAAAGAAAAGTCCTAGCCAGCTGTGCACACACTGATACATGGAAATAGGGCCACGCTCAGCCGAAATGGAGACAACTGCTCCTCCAAGGAGAGTCTCCCGTGTGGTCCTTCACATGAACTCACTTACTTTTGCCTCCATCTTCCCTGTTCCCCACTGTGCAGCATGGGTGCTTGTTACAAAGCATAAACTATCACCCGTGCAAAAGATCTCAACATGGGACAGTAGAGGCTCATTATTTTTGCCCCTCAACATGGTCTCCATGACCTGGCCTCCACTTTATCACTGGGCCCATCTTCACTTTGGTGTTTCTTGTTCTAACCCCAAATGCTGTGGGTTGTTACTCAGTAGAGTGCTTGCCTGGCATGCACAAGGCCCTGCTTCTGTGCCCAGCACCACACACACACACACACACACACACACACCCCTCCCACCTTCTCTCCTCACCTTGAGCTTTCCTGTTGTAGAGTTTGTACATGCTGTTCCCACTTTCTGCTCTTTTTTTCCCTTCACTGTCTTCGCTACTCCTACTTATTCTTCAGCTCACCCTACCCTTATTTCCAAACCCTCACACGACCAAATCTCCTTATAAGGTCCTCACAACTCCATGTAGCTCTCTTTGCTTTGTAGTTTCTCTTTAAATTGCAAGTTATGCATTCATCTAATTGGTTAATGTCAATTTTTCCCCAGTGACCACAGCCTATTTTTGCTCTTCATTTATTTCCAGAATCTAGCATATGCCAAGCCCATTGTGGACTCTCAATAAATACACAGTGAAAAAAAATCTATAGTTGAATCTGACAGGATGTGAAAATTTCTATATATTTAAAAGCTTCAGTTATTAGAAATATTACTTATTTTGAATATATTTCATGTTGGTTGTTTAAAAAAGCATTACATAGTGATAAGATTGTATTCCCAAGTCCTACACTGATCATTTTAGTGTTAGGGCTGAAGAATCCTTGGGGCTTGGTACATTTTTTTAGATTGCCTCATATCCTTCTAAGCTAAATGTAGGCAAAGATCCTACGTATGTAAAGCTTCCACTGAAATGCAGAGAACCTCTGGAAATCTATACTGTTTTCATTCAAATTATCCCATCTGTTCAGACATGGTCAGGCTTTCTGAGCCCTGAGAGAAGCAAAACAGGCCAGGATTACTAGTTTTTACAGATTTTAAAGTGAGGTTCAGTGTCTGTATGCCAAAGGGAACTGTTTTTATTGTCGATTTTAAGTTAAACACATACAGGGGAAGAGAAAACAAGAAAATTGCACAACCTGGAAGACCTATAAAGACAATCTGGCTGCCACTGCATTATTTTTTCCTCTGAAACACAAATGGTGATTAACCAATGAGGATGAAATGTCAGTTTGAGAGGAAGGTAATGTGAAACTTTCGTAAATCATTCAAACACCAAAAAATCTGTTACATCTCATTTCCAACCTGCTCTGCTGCTATGAAAATTCACACTCATAACTCAGCTCTCTGAACACTACATATTCATGCAATTATTCTTTCTGAAAGATGGACTCTATAATGATATGAGGGAGTTTTCCTTCAGTCTGCATCACATTTTTTCCAAAGGGATAAAGCCATTTAATAAGAACCATGCTCTTTTGGAATAATTTTGCTTTGTCTTATGTTTCTTCATGAATAGGAGACTTTTTTTTTATGTGAGGTTGCAGTTGTCTTGGGACATGTCTCTAGGGTGTTTGCTAAATTAAAGCTCATCTTTTTAAGCCCAGTCTTTATTGTGTTTTTTCAATAGTTTGCTGGCAAAATCAAAGATCTTGCTTCCTCACTCTTGCACTATGAAGCACACTGGTAGGATGATCACAGGGGAGTGAGCAGGCTTCAGCGGTTCTTAAAAGACTATTTCCATTTCCCTGGCAGAGGGGCCCCATACTGTGCTAGAGGCAATTCTTAATTCTTTCTGCTATTGGTTCTGAGGGGCAAGCTTTTGTGGGGAAGGATTATTTGTTTCTTTAAAATCCACCGTGGTTCTTTTCCCTCCCACCTTTTCCTCTTTCTTTTGAGGCCTATAACAATACAATGTTAGTGATTCAGTTTCTGATTTGCAGAGAATCCCTCTATGCCTGGAAAAATGTAGTTAAATTTAATACTGCAACTTGAGGTGAGAGAGAAGTGAAGATGGCTTAACACGTGAAGTGGGTAAAAAAAATGTGTAATTGAAACAGTATGATGTTGATGAGGCAGTGTGTGAGGCTGTCGGGAAGCATTATAATATGCTGATGAACTAGACTGGCTTGCTAGTTCTGCTGTATGCAAATGCTCCATTATTTTTGGTAGAGGAAAGAAGCTTGGCATATTAATTAGCTTTGTTTTTAGAGGTGCAGGTGAAGGCTTTTCATTCTGCTTTCTGAAAAAAAAAAATTGCACCATATCCCTAAATACTGTTTGAGTGTCAACTGACAAATTTAATAAATGAAAACTCTTCATAGATTTTTAAAATTTAAAATAAAATATTATTTTGAGCATTAGCATTATAATCACTGACTCTAAAATAATAACTTTATGTAAACAAAACCATATAGGAAGACTTCTAGTTTTTAACAATGAATCAAACAGTTAATTTTTTCAAAGTAATATAAAACTCAAAATATAGAAATAAACTATATTTCCTATATTTGGAACTTAACAGTTGTTTGCATAATTGACAAGTTTGTTTCCTGGTGCAGCCATCAGCAAGTAATCCAGGAGACCTCAATCTGTCTCTTTTTTCTGGTCAATCTGTTTCTTCATTCTGAAGGTTGGGTGTGTGTGTGTCTACGTATGTCTCTGTGTATGTCCGTGTGCGTCCATGTGCTGGGCGCAAAATTGGGTACAGGTGGTAAGAAGAAACAATAATGAACTTTAAAATATCTCTTTCCTTTAAAAAAGAAGCCTGAAATATTTTCCTTAGATTAAAATTAATTTTTTAAAAAGGTTATAAGATCATATACTTTACTTTTTTGTTTCCACGTTATTAGCTAATTGCTATTTTGAATAGGTTTTGTGTGATTTCTTTTTTGCTTAACATTATTCATTAACTGAGGAGTGAGAAATCTTTTGCAAGAAGAGGATTAACTTTTCATTTCCCTCAAGTCTTAAGATGACCAGAAAAGGGGATAAGGAAGTGAGGATTTGGCAAGGAAGGGTTGGAAGGAGGTAATAGAACTGACCCTTGAGTCCCTGGGATATTGAGGGTGATTTTTAGTTACTTGTCTGATTCCTAGAAAGCCAAGGGTAGGGGGTGGGGGTATTATCCTGCACTTTGACCTTGTGGAAATGACTATCCACTCAACCTATGCTAGCTGGAGCCAGTGGAATTAGGAGAGATGAAATAAAATGAGTAATGTTCTTAAAAAAGAAAAGAAAACAAGCAAAGCAAAGCATAGCCAAATATATCTGTGAGTTTTTGCACATATATGCTGTATGACATGAAAACACAGTATTAGAGAAAGCAATGCAGTTCATGTGATTCCAATAGCAGTGTTAAGTCTGTAAAACTAAGGGTAAGGCTGGTCCATGTGGGTGGGGTGTTTAGCTTTCTCCCTCTATCTAGTGGTGGAGAAAATACTGCGCTCAAGTAGAATCTGTCCAGAAACCCAACCTGGCCATGCTATTAGGACTGCTGGAAGGAGCCAAATATGTGGCCTCAATTCCTGTGGGATCCATTTCCTGATCAACAAAGTCTTGGTTATCTGGATAAAAAAATTTGTTTAAGAACTTAAATAATCAGAGAATCAGGGTAAGCTGAACAGCTATCCTTAATACTCAAATTTCTAAGAAATAACTGGTAGAAACAAAGTTTTTGAAACAATCTTCCATAGAAAAATGAAAAGAGTAATATTAATGAGAATGCAGTTAGCCTGCAGAAAAACAAAGTTCAGTGCTAGTGTAAGTTTATCTAAATTTATTCATTCTCTTCACCTTGTTTTCTATGATTAAAAATTGTAAATAGGAAATGATAGCCTCTCATGTAGACTGCTTGTACATTGTATACTTTAAGAATGTATATAGCTATTTAATGCTTGAATTTAAGTATTAACTACACATCACAAGAGAAAAATAAACTCTATAGTATCTCTGTCCACCTGAAAGTTTCATTTGGGAGTCCTTTTTTCCTCCTCCTAGTTCTTCCAGTAGTCTTCATGTAGTTTAAGAATCCTTGATTTCCACTTTTGATTCCTTCACACAATCACTTGTCCCACTATACTTCTTTCAGGAATAAGGTAAAGGAAATAGGAAATGGGAATTTTGCAACATGGAGAGCCTGATTGCTAAAAGTTGTCTAATTTTTGAGATGTTCATACTCACTCATTACACAATATTGACAACAAATCACTGACACATTTCATTTCACTATTCTAAAGTGGGTCTCTCTTAAAAAATGAAAGAGACTGCCATAAGACTTTCCAAAGTCCTAGAATTATTGTGTATATATAAGAAAAAGCAATGGGGATCTGTAGTGTAGGTAGATATTTGTTGAAAATTATATTTTATATTATTTCTAATTTGAGGCCTATGGTAGCATTATGAGGTGATTAATTCAGATACTGCAAGTTAGGCTTCTAAAACTATCCTAAAGACAGTGACTCTGGCCCACTTCAGTAGGCTCACAAGTCCCTCAGTCCTCCTGTGGAGGACACAAAGGGTGATAGAAAAAGAAATCCTGTGGATGGGAAAGGGTGGGTGGAAGGGTGTGTGGGCAGATCTACTCTTCTTGTTACTATAATTTAATTTTTTATCTTTTCCAAGAAATATTTCTTATATAATCTTCTTAGCAAAAACTTTCTTGGAAGTCAGTTGCATACAATATAGAACAGGATATTGTGCAAGGGAAAAACATTAGATTGTTAATGTTTTTTCCTCAAATATAATGATCTTTATGGAATAAAAATGATAATTTAATATTTATAAATCAGTAAAAACTGCAAAGTTTATATGCTGTGTCTACCTAATGGATCTGTAGAATAAATCATAATTCAAATAAATTTAATTAACATTTCATATGTAGGTATGCTTTGAATAAACACATTTTTTGGTTCAAGGAAGTAGGTATACTAAATATATGTATTTCTTTTTTTAAGCCTTAGCATAAGTGGCTTGGAGAGGTCCCTAACTAACCAGGACATTGAAGATTCAGCATGAGTAATCTGATGTTTGCGTTTATCATGTCATAGTTCATCATACTCATCATGTTGTAGTCATTTCCTCCTTTAGTTAGTATTTAGCTGAAAGACAGTAGATATATGTTTTTAGCTTGATTTATATCTCAGCTGCCACTCAACTTATCTTTTAACCACATTTATAAATTGCTGGATGCATCAATATATACACACATAATGAATGTATAAATATTAGATGAAAAATATGCTGAAGTAAATTGAAATTTAAAATTCAAGGAGTTCATTTACATTTAGATCGACATGTTTAAAATAAAAGTAAATCTTTGAATTCTATAGGGAGTGTCTATTGGGGCAAGTGCAATTAATCCTGGCTTGAAGATGAAAGTAAATGTCTATTATCTATTGCTTTACCACCTAGATTACTGAAAAAATGTACGAGTGACCTCATGCTTGTTCATACTACATGGAGTTTCTTGAATTGTTTTACTTCAATAGGTTTCTTCTGTATTTAAAATATTTTGATGGCATTTCATGTCCTTAGAATGAATCTGAAAGTTCTAAACCTGATATTGAAGACAAATTTAGAGGAAAGTTACTTTCCCAATTTTATTAGTTAGTATGCCACCTAAGAACATTTCAAACAAGTTAGATCTTTCATGTCTATGGTTTCCTTCTTTAGTTTGCCCTCAAATTAGAATGGCCTCTCTAATTCCCACCTTCTCTTTAGGATCAGTATGGTAGGAAAAATATGGACTTAGCTTTGTGATAGACTGGAATTTTAAACTGGGTTTTCTCTATTATTTAAACTATTTTACTCTCTTTTACAAAGATTTGATATTCCTTTATGCTTTAGATTTCTTCTTTGAGATGTCAATAATATAAAACATACCAAAATAATTTTAGAATACTTAACCTCAAACATCTATTGATTACTGGGTATGTTAGGCTGAGTTTCCTCATGTACATTTGGTAGCACAGCTTTACAATTATTGTTATTTTGATGCTATTCAGCTTTTCAGAAAAACAATTGTATAGCTTTTTATATTTTCTTGTCTGTGAGCCATTGTGATTTTGATTCCAAATTACATACATATGTGTTAAATGCAGTTTTATTCTCTTCAAAGAAGCATTACATGACTAGTCTTCTGTTGGTTCCCATTTGAAACAAATTATGTTCTACTGTGATCTGGAGTCTCATAGTTTTCCTATGTGGAATGGTCTGAAAATTAAATCTTGTTTTTTAAAGTATTGGATAACTACTACTAGGCTTGTATAGAAGTTGAGAACTAAGGTAGCTTTTCTTTTCCTTCTTCTTGATGTACCCACATAGCAATAAAATTAAGATTAATTTTTAAGAGCTATGAATAGTTTAGCAAGCTTCAAAAGTACTCAAATGTGCTGAGTCTTTTACGATATACTGCATAGAAATGGGTACACTTAGTTCTTAGACTAAGGTTATTATATAGGTTAACTTTCCTATTACTGGACCAAAATGCCTGACATGTCCAAATGAAAAAGAAATGGTTTATTTGGTCTATGGCTTCAGAAGTTTTAATACATGGGAATGGGGTTCCATTGCTATGTGTTTGAGGTGAGGCAGAACATCATGGTAGACAGTTCCAAATGCATGTGGAAGACAGGCTTATTTCACAGGGAGCAGAGCACAGTGAAAGAAAAGCAGCAAGAAGTGTGCACACCTCCAGTGCCTCACCTTTAACTGAGCTCTACCTCCTGACAGCATTTTCAGCAATAAACATGAGGGGATTAATTCCAGTGTCCCTGTGATCCTGTAACTATGCTAAAAGTCTCTTAACCAGTCAAGGTAGCGAGATTACTGCCACTGTTTGTTCTTTATTTATTTTCCCTTACATCCCAATTCTAGAGGAAATTTGTTATAGAGGTTAAAATTATGAGCTCTGCAATCAAAGTAAATTCAATGAGGAATCAGCCTCTGCCTATAAGCAAATTACATAACTACCTGAAGACTCAGTTTCAACATCTTCAAAATAGGGATGATAATGGTTCATAATTTATTTTACTCAGCACAATCTATTACAGGTTTCATACATATTGGTTTATGTTCTAAGCGCTAGATAGACTTCATTAAACAAAATTCCTATTCTTGACATCAACTGAGTGGAAGAGAAAATATGTAAATAAATAAGCACACAAAAGTAGTTACAATCACTGTGATCAAACAGCACTCGGCACTGTCTTAGGCTGGATAGTTTATAAACACATATCCAAAGAGTGTAAATTTAAACTGACACTTAGATAAGAAGGAGGTAACCACACAACAATCTCAAAGAACATTCTAGCAAAGGAAGCAGATACAGTAACAGCTCTGTGGCTAGAATGAGTTTGCTATACTTCAGAAACCTAAAAAAAGGCAAGTGTGACTTGAGTTCTATGACCTATGTATAAAATCATATCACCACTAGAAAAGTACTAATAAAAATGAGTAAAAGGAACATAAAATGGTTAGGACCAATCAAGTTCCAAGTCAAGCAAGGGACAGAACAGTAACAAACAAGTAATGTCAGATTTCAGCATTTGATAAGAAGGATAAGATCCTGTAAGTCAGGAAAAGGAGCTTGAATTTTATTTTAAGTGTGATTGGGGTCTCCTGGAAGGTTTAGAAAAAAACATACCTTGGCTTGATTAATATTTTTTAAAATGTGATTTAGGATATTCTGTGGAGAATGCAATGATCATGGAAGTCTTGATAAGAGTCTATTGCGATAGCCTATATGAGAAGAGGTGGTGACTTATACGAGGATGGTCATATTAAAGGTGGAGACAAATGGGAAGTCTTAGAGAATATTTTGGAGGTAAAGTCTTTAAGACCTGTTAATGCATTGAATGTGGGAGTGAAAAGATAGGAGGAAGCAAGAATTATTTTTAGGGTTTGGGCTTGAGAAATTGATGGATGATAATAGTATTTCTTGAAATAGGCAAGATGGAGGAGAGGCAAGTTATGGGAAGGACATCAAGAGTTCTTCTTAGGCCTTGTTAACATCTCAGCGAGGATGTTAAGAGCCCTTGCAAATGTGTGTATGGAGTTAGGAGAGCAGCCAAGGTTGAAAATGAAATTTTAAAGTCATTATTACATACAAGTTTGAAATGGATAAGATCATCTAGCTTGTTAATGAAGATGGAAAAAGTTTCCCAGGATGAGCCCCAAGTGCACAAGCATTTAGAAATGAGGCAAAAAGAGATATCAACCAAGGAGACCAAGAAGGCATGGACACTTTCCATTATGGAAAACTGGAGCTCAGTCCTGCTGTTGATTTCTAGGAAACAGTATTGAACACACCTCAGAGTTACACCACCCATGGACTGAGGACAGTAGTGTATTTATCCTCCAATGTCATTAGCTGAGGGTTCCCCGGGGTATCAACTCATTGACACATTGGGCAAGCTCTGTATGGGCCAAGAAAAAGACTAGATGTGGATTGCAGATGCTAGTGGCAGGACACCACAACTTATACTAGAACAAATGCTAAGATCTGGTATTAGTTCTTTTGTATTATGTTCCTTGCTTGATTGGTCCCAACCATTTTATATTCCTTCACCATATAGCATAGGAACAAAAGATATTACTGTTAATAAAGTTGACTTATTGAAAGCACAGTGATTTTGAAATTCTTCATTAATAGTCATACCAAAAAATGTAACAAACTATTGGAGGTATATTAATAAATGGCTGAATAATTTTCCTTATATTATTGATGCAAAGTAGCAGTGCATTTTATGGCATATTCTTTAAGCAGTAAAGATACCATTAAATGTGGTACCATTAAATATGGAGGTAAATATATATGACATTGGCATTTGATATTTTGAAATATTAGAATAAGAATTCATATGATACTATACCTTGAAATTCAGTGCTTTTCTCTCTAACAGATAAAATGTTGTGTTTGATGTTTTTTAAGACCCCCTTGTACACACAAAATCACTTGATCTTAACTCCAGCGAGGTCAGTGAGTGAATTGATTAGTGTCACAGGTGAAAGTGAATTGCGTTTAAGCATCTTATCTGAGCAAGTAGCAAGATTGAGACCAAGATTCAGGTTTATTCACATAGGATATGATTTTCTCTTCTCTCTGTCATAAAGGAAATAGTTAAAAGTGCTTATTTAGGGCTTACTGTATGCCAGGAACTGCCCTAAGCACATTGCAAAATTAGCTCATTGAATCCTAAAACAGAACTATGATTTAAGTAGGCTTAGGTGTCTGTGAGCTTCATATCTGTGAATTCAACCAATCATGGATTAAAAATATTCAGAAAAAACTGCCTCTGCACTGAATATGCAGACTTTTTCTTTTGTGTCATTATTTTCTAAATTATGCCAACTATTTACATAGCATTTGCATTGTATTAGATATTACATGTAATCTAGAGATGTTTTGGAATTTATACGAGAATATATAGGTTATATGCAAATACTGCATCCTTTTATATAAGGTACTTGAACATCTTTGAATTTTGGTGTCTATGGGAATCTTGAAACCAACTCTCCGCAGATACTGAGGAGTGCAACTGTTACTGTCTCTCTTTACCTGCTGAGGTGCCATAAGTGCCAAAGCAGGATTCAAAGCAGACATTCTGCTCCATGTCCATTCTCCTCAAACCACTCTGTTCCACAACTTATTTGGCGGCAATGAGTTCCATGTTGTCACTGGCTTGGATAAGTCATGCAAACCATGTATTTGGTATTTTTTCTTAAATTCAGTTTAAAACCATTTTACTATATGTTACAAAAAGAAAACAGTTACTATTAGCAGTCTTATTTATAATTGAACAAAAAGGTCCCTTTGGTTTTGTAGTGACATGTTTTCATAATTCTAATATACAATTCATTAGCAATGTTATTCTTGTCCTTCTGTAAATTCTTGTGCCTTGTCTTTACATTTTAAAGCATGCAAGGCTTCTTTTGGCAGCTTCTGCTAACCCTTCCCCATGTGCAAGGACTCCACTGACTCATTTAGCTCTCAAATACTCTGATTACTTCCCCCATGCTACTTCATATTGGTGACTATTTTAAATCCCACTGGAGAGAATTTAAAGACCAATGGGCAAACCTTTCAGACACTATGAATTTCAAAAACAAGAGGTACTTGTTGGCTCCAAAATTCTGCTTCCACTTATATGTAAGTCAAACTAGAGGCGCAAAAGAAATTATGGTCCAGTATTTCTTCCCTTATTTAAAATGTCAAACTCGTCACCAATGTTAGCGCCAGATTTTGTACATATTCGTGTTTGGTTTTAGTTTTGTTTTTGTTTCAAATGGGAAGAAAATAGAGTGTTCTGATAATTTAAAATTACAGCATATCACTGCACTAGCAATTTATGTTTTGTAAGTGTGCTTATTTGTAAGTAAACAGAACTGTAAGCAAATGAGTTAAAACAGAAATCTCATAATCTAAACATTCTTTTGGGAAAGTACATTGAAAATAAATTGGCTTAAGTGCTTGCTATTTAAACTATCATTTTATTTTTATTTTGGTCTTGAGATATGCAATTTTATATAGTATATATGATAGTTAATGGTTAAAGATTGACTAGTCAAGCATCTCTTTAATATTATCAGCTAGATTCCATTAGAAAAGCTTACAGAATTTGAGAAACTATTTGACTATGAATGTCCATGTCAGATGCAGCTAGAGGTATGCTTCAGATGTCGTTAAAAAAAATGCAGATAGATGCTAAGTTCTGTCAAGCTTTTGGCCAATACAGTTATTTCAGTTTTATAAAGTTGTATTTAATTTCAAAATTAGTTAAAAGTTTTATTAGTTATTTTGTAATACCACCTGGAAGAGTAGGAAAATACAAGGATAGACATGAGAAATTGATATGTTATTGCAAGTTCTGTCACCTCAGATTATCCTACACATGTTATATATGTGTAAATAGTTAATGTATATTCTCTATCATTGTTTTCATCATAATGCTTCAAAAACATTATGATAAACAGATAAAGTAATTTCTTAAAAGCTCAAAATATTTAAATTAAACTATAACATAGTCATTTGATTGTGTTAATACTTGTTATAGATGAAATTCTGTTGATTTTTGCTCCTTAGGATTTTTTAAAGACAATAAAACATTTTTAAATGAGTTTAGTGCTATATAATTGTTATTTCCTTCATATTCTTTAAAATAAATAATGCAAGAATATTTGATAAGTTATAAAATCATATGGATTTGAACTATCAGTCTGTTTTTAAAAATTATGTGAATACTATACATCATTACAAATAAAATATATGCTCTTGTAGTAGAATTTCCATATATGCATGCTACAGTATATAATTTAACCTAAGAACCTTTATTTCTGATTATATGGTTGACTAGCATATTGAAAATATTTCTATCGCTCACTAAAAGGACCAAATATTCTATCTAGTACCTGGAATAACCATTTGAAGTGTTTGATCAAGCTGGCTAGAAAATAAGGAAATCCTATAAGAACAAATGGCTCAGTGAGCTGCAGAATCTGGACATGTAAGGGCACATTGAACTCTTTTATCTTGGGTGATCTTTGACATCTATGTGGGGGATAAGAACAAAAGCTCCGTATGAGATGGGAGCATTGATCATCTAGTGGATTGGCAGTACATATTTATACTACTTTCCAGCTTAAAATCCCCAGGCTAAACATTTATAATATTTTTAGATGACTCACGGAGACAAATGAAAGTCCTTGTTAGAGGTACACGCTATCAATACAAATTCCAAATGGTTTTATGAATAAAGTTAAAATGGCTACACACCCAGTACGATTAATCACTAAGTGTTCAAGGAAACCATGATGGTCTAGCATCAACAAAGCAAGAAAGATAGAATCAAAGTGTTGAATTCATCAGGTAAGAATGTTATTGAGTATTTTTATTATAGTTACTAAAATAAAAGTGAATTAAATATTATTAATGGATTATAAATTATCAAAATAATGAAACTACTTTTAAAATAAAGAAAAAATTAGCCATTAAAATAAATTAAATAAACACTACTTGAATTGGTAAACTGAAAGACTTAATGAACTGCAGAATAGAAAGGCAATAAATGAAAAATATAAGAGCCAGATTAAGTGATGTTGAGGGTATGGTGAGCAGATCTAACGTTCATCTAACTGATATTCAAAAAAGAGACAATATGAAAAGGAGGAGACTGATGTTCGAACACAAAACAGATCAGAGGTTTTTATGATTGGTGAAAGACATAAACCATCAGATTCAGGAACATTAACAAATCCTGAGCAGGATAAACAAAAAGAAATCTGCAGCTCAATACACTGAAGCCCAACCATGTAATTCCAAAGGCAAGAATAAAATCTTAGAACCACAGAGAAAGAACAATTTAGATGAACAACCACCATTAGGTGGAGAATCTTTTCCTAGCATCAAGGAAAGATTGAAAACATTAGAAGAAAAGCTTTAGAACATTGAACAATTACTTTCAAACTAGATTTATATATCCAGTGAAACTGTCTTTCAAGAATGAGAGTGAAATAAGACACATTTCAAGAAAATAAAAACTTAGAAAATTTAATACCATCTGAATTACTGGAGGACATAATGTAGTGCAAGAATAACCTTTAGAAAAGGTCCCCAAGTAAAAAGAAACAGAGAGAAAGGATACTAATAAATATATGGGCTGACAATAAAATATTGACAGTATAAACCAATATAGCATTTATTTATAGATAAAACACATACTGTAGAAAAGATATGTGTAAGCAGAGGAGAGGGTAAGAAGAAAATATCTTTTAAAACAATTATTTTCAGAGGAAAGATTCAGATTAACTCTAAATCTATTTAAATATGCATGTTATAGTTTGAGAGGTAAACACTAACAGAATGGAAGATGTCTGTACACTACCCAGCCTAGTTATACATACACATTAACTGTGCATCAAAAGTATTGTTTTCTATAATTTCAAAAGCTTTTCTCTATTCATCATCTTGTAGGATGTGCTTGAATCCAGTAAGAGGAATGGAAAAATAAACTTGAACATATTACCACATGCCTATAATCCCAGCACTTGGAAGGCTAATGTGAGTTTGAAGCCATCCTTGACTACATAGTGAGACCCCGTCTTAAAAAAAGTAATGATCAGCCCTGGTCATTGGAGAAGTGCTGAGTTTAACAGCACAAAGATGTCATTGAAAGCCATACTTTAAAGAGAATAGGTGTGTGCTGGAGTCAGGAGGAAACACAGCTGTGTTGTGTTCATGTCGGAACTCTGGTAGTTCCTAAGTTCTTTTCAGGCTCCCTGAGGTGAACACCTATTTTCATAAAAATATTAAGGTGCTATTTGCTTCCTTTTAATCTCATTTTCTTATAACTATATGGTGTTTTCCAGAGGCTTCCTAACATATTATCTTAACATGTTGAATGGAGAAGGGGTTATGAGAACCCAGCAGTCTTCATTTTAGCTAGACGCTAATGATATTTATAAAAATTTAAACACAGCCATTCTTTTCACTAGCTTTTAAAAAAATAACTTTTCATAAACCATATACCATTTATGTCAATCAACAGTAGTTTTTACATGACTTAAATATATTGAAAATTCTCAATTAATTCCTAATATGGAAAATATAAGTACAATACAAAGAAAAAAATGTAAGGTTTTTAATAGTGTTTAAGATTACAAAGGGGATTCATACATTTGAGGGAATTATACATTTGTGAATCACTGTTCTGACAGAGAGGGAAGTTTTATAGCCAAGACTATATGTATAGAGTTTTTAGGCATTTTGGAGGGCACTGAAGTGTGAATCATTTTGTAATTTGCAAGATAACAGCATCTATTAGGAAAAATAGTGTGTGTGTATAAGGGGCAGGTGTTGCTAGCATGTCTTACACACATGTTAAGTGCTTTGTGTTACCTTCAATCTTTAGGAGACTCTGTGGTAAATTAGACTCCCAAGATGTTTTCATAACTCCAACCTTGAACAATTGTTTTAGGATAGACACCTATACACATAAGGGGTCTACTGGGAAGGCAGAGAACATTTCTAGATTTATGAAGGGGCAGAAATCAATGGGGTCTCAAAGGCGATTTAAGTTAGAAGGAGTATAAGTAGTCTTATGCAAAGTTGTCAATATCATAAAACATAAATCTTTGCTTTGGAACTATACCAGAAATTAAAGTGGTATTAAATGGGAAAATCAGCATTGTAGCCACTATCTCAGGAGGGATTTGTGCTTCTGATTGCTTTGTTTGTTACTTTACTTTGGTTGAGGCCTGAAAAGCCCCCACCCACCAGAAAAAGTTGCATGACCTCCTCACGTTCTTCTTCCTTCTGGCCCATTTGCTTTTTCTTCTCCTTCAATCCTTGATTAAATCTTCTTGGTCCCTAGGAGTTTTTATTCCATATAGAGCAAATCTTGTACTTTGTCCTCTCATGGAATGAATTAATAAGCTTAACTCCCTCTTTGAAGAAGATTTTGGAATGCCTTTTTGAGGAAATTAATATTCAATTACTAAGACTGTCATTTCACCAAATGGAAGAATAAAAGACATCGCAGAGCTCCACTTGAGAATAATTGAAATTGAATTTCGGTTTGTATTATGCCATAATGACTCAAGCTTTCAGGGGAAATTTTTACGTCTACTTTCTTATGGAAGTGCGTACATTTTTTTCTTGGTGCATCTTTATAATAAAAACTTTAACACACTCCTTTGAAAGAACATGGAACAGAGTGGCTGTCCTTGTACTGGACATTGAAGTTTTAGATACATCTTATTGACTACAAAATGCATAGTGTTTATATTTTATATTTATTTGGCATAAAATAAATCTTTCAAAGGACAATAAATATAATATTTCTGCAGTTTGCAGCATTTATATTTTGTAATATTCCCGCGACACTTTTGTGGGGCTAGCAGATGGTGATTTGGGCCACTTACCCTGGACAACCTTAACCTGCATGCGTTTTAATCACAGAATTCATGGAACAATATGTGTTGCTTAATTGTGTAACTAAAATATTTTACAGTTAATAATAATTTAAATGCCAAAGAAAAATAGTGAGGCAAGGAGAATTAGAAACTGATGATATAGCAGTGACCAGAGAAAGACCGTAGCATAATGTAAAGAGAACATGGCCAAAAGCGTGAAACCTTATCACAAACAGCTCTTG
The DNA here is from genome assembly GCF_000276665.1 of Chinchilla lanigera. NCBI lineage: Eukaryota > Metazoa > Chordata > Mammalia > Rodentia > Chinchillidae > Chinchilla > Chinchilla lanigera. The sequence goes on from NW_004955415.1 coordinate 24,017,448, forward strand.
GGTAGGTTAACATATTTGTTTGCATCTGCATTTTACATTTGCTTTTTCTGAAAACTAGGAACAGCAGTTAACTTTCAGAAACAAGTGTTTTGCCTGGATAATATTACTTCACCATCATGACAACTCTATGAAATAGCCTTGTTTTTTCTTTGACTATGAGGAAAATGAGGTACAGAAAGGTCGTAACTTGCATGATATGTGTAGTAAATAATAAGGTAGGAATCAGTTTTTGTGTTGTTGTTATTCTTCTGTTCATATCTGGTCATTTTATTTTCACTTCTGAGAATGGTTATTATATGTTTCAATGTAACTTTCTATTTATTTATATCCCTATTAAGTGTTCTTTCATCTCTTGAATAAATGTTGAAATTGAAGGGTAAATGTAATTGCTTTTTGGAATTCTAAGATAGTATTTAGTCAGTTTTCTGAAAACTAGGTAAATATTTATAAAAGACAGAATAGAATTAAAGACAGAATAATTTCCAAAAAATTATGCAAATATAAAATAAATAAAGAATGACTTCTTTTTGCATTCATATGCAACTGAATGCATCTCATTATTTCCTTGAGCCTTCTATTTCTGCAAATTACCAACATATTTCCAAAGAAATATCTTCTTCAGCCACTTTAAAATAATTTTAAACAACAAAAATGAAATTGAAAGGGACAATTAACTTTTAAGAAATTCTCAAACTTAATACAGAGCATGCTGTTGGAAAACAAAAAGGAGTATACAAATACATCAAATTTAAGAAAAAGATAAACATTCAAGAATTCCTAAATAAATTTATAAATAAAAATTGATAAATTCCTAAATAAGTATAAATTGTAAATTGCAAATAAGTGTATTAAAAGATCAACATCACTAATTATGTGGTTTTTTGTTTTGTTTTGTTTTTTTCCAGTACTGGGAATCGAACTCACAACCTTGTGCTTGCCAGGCAGGCGCTATGCCACTGAGCTAAATTCCCAGCCCAAACATCACTGACTATGAAAACTATACAAATGCATTCAATAAAAGATATTATATTCTCACCTACAAAATTTGTAGAACATTTAAATCATAATATAAAATGTTATAGAGGAATGATGAACTAGGTATCTAGTGAGCTATGTGCCACCACTTGTTCATGTTTGTTGGAATTCTAAATTGGCACTGCATTGGTAAAAAATATTTTAACAATAGGAATCAATATGTGCACCCATGTTCATAGCAGCACAATTTGTAATTGCTGAAATGTGGAAGCAACCCAAATGTCCATCCACTGAGGATTGGATAAGAAAATTGTGGTACTTTTATATAATGGAATATTACTCAGCTGTAAAGAAAGATAAACTCGAGGCTTTTATAGGCAAATGGTCACAACTAGAGACCACACTCATAAGCGAAATAAATCAAACATACATGTGCAAGTACCGCATTGTTTCTCTAGTGTAAAGCCTGAGAGAGTTAATTTAATCTAGGAGATATGATAGACATTGAGAATTGATAGGAAAGCACTCATAGGTAAAGGATAACTGGGATATGGGAAAAGAGAAGGGAAAGAAGGAGAAAGTTTGTATATATGTATGTGCAGGATAGTTAACACGGGTGTTCTACTGTCCTGTATTTCCCTGCTGAAAGAAACTGTCAGTGAGGCATTGGTTGATTAGCTTTGTATGTCTATATGTGTTTTCATGAGAAACTACATTGAAGATATCAATATGTAATACAATAAGCATTGTTAATTCCCTACCACTCTGTTTGCAACTCTGTAATGTCTGTACTGATCCTACGCTATTTTGTAAAATGTTGTTGGTCTGTTAATATTTTCCTCCTTTTATTTCTAAAATAAAAAAAAAAATCTCCACATTATTCTGACCTTTGACCTCACAATTTTACTTCTAGAACTCTCAGTATACAAAAGTATAATGCAATACCATGCAATTATAAGAAAAACGGAATGAAAAATCTCATGAAGTACAGATATAAGTACCATTTTAGTAGAAAAGGCAAAATATACCATGGTTTATATTGTATACTACACTTTATTGAAAAGGGGGCAAAATGAATATATTTTTCCATAGTTATAAAACCATAGATTAAATCTAAGCAACTACATTAGTTACAATGTTACTTGTGTGGTAAATGAAGTAGATAGAGAATAAATAAGACACAGGGATGAGGGCAAGATTTTTAAACTATCTGTTCCATATTTTTTTAAAAGCTTGTAAGACAAGCAAATGATTATTTACTCAAAAATTATATGTAAGAAATTATTAAAAGATAGGATGTATAGAAATCCATACATTTAGGTTGAAAGAAGTAATAATATGTAATACTTTTGTGAGATGTTAGTATGTGAGGTGAGTAGTATGAAGGTTAAGCGAAAATTAAGGATGCATGCAAGTATTGATTGGCTCATACATACATTATGTGATGTTTACAGTGACTGAATATTGGAAATGTCCCAAAGATTGTGATACATTTTGCAATGGTATATTTTAAGCAGTTTAGATGAGTTTGAAAAATAATAGTAATATATAAATGGATTAATAGCATACATTAATAAGGAGGATGGGGATAAAGGAACCAAGTGAGGTAATGATGTGCAAAATAGGATTCCATATCCATAAAGTAAAAATTTGCAATCTATGCATCCAAGTTGATACACCAACTGGGGATAATTTTTCTCCCAAGGTAGTGGGATAAAGGTAAGCTTTATATTATCTGTATTCTCTAAAGTTCTCCTAATATATGCTGCAATTATAAAAACTTATTTTAAAAAACCTTCAACATTTATTGAAGGCTTTGCATGGCCCATGTCCTGTATTAAGCATTTTGATCCTGGTCTCGTAAATGTCTCAATACCACACAAGACAGATTGTTTGAACCACTTTACAGATAGAAAATCTGAGGCTCAGAAAGATAGGATAATTCACCCAATACTACACTGCACAGCTAATGTGAGCTGCAAAATTCAAATCCAGGTCTTCCTGTTCCAACACTTACATCTTGATCACCCTACTAAATTATTCAACAAAACACTCCTTGCAATTGGAAAACATCTCTCCCACTGCTTTTCTTTTTAAGTGGCAAATCTTTGCCTTGGTTATCAGAACTTGTGTTTTTGTGGGTGTGCTAATAATACTGGAGCATTCCCTGATAGTAATTTAAATTAAACTCTCTTGCATATATGAATTATTTCATGTTTTTTTACAGTAGATAAAATATGCTAATTTGTGTAAATGGTCTTCAGGGTGCAGATGCTCACACTGAAAGGAGGCTTATCTTAAAAGCTGCTTGTCTTTCATTTGAGGCTTCTTTTATATGCACGGTTTATTTTTCTAATGCTGTCTCAATATAGGAATAACTTTGAGGAGGCATTTGCGACTAAATGAAAGAAAAAAACAGCTCTCTTGGCTTTGGTAAATATTAATGAGCTCATAGAAAATCTTGTTACTGGAGTGCGGCACTCTTTAAAGATTTTTCTGCCATCCTGGCCCTTTGTGGGCCTTGCTCCTTTGTTGCAGATTAGCATACTGGGTTGTGTGTGCCATTGTGAATTGTGCTTCAGTTCCTTTGTGTGCGCTGACAGAAGTCTCACCTTAGTCTATTATCAGGAGAGTCTAGGCATCTTAATAATATATTGGATTTCAGGAAAAATAAAGCAAATCACTCAAAAATAATTAGTCTGCCTTATTCATTGCAAAGCTTCACCACAAAATGGACACTGTTCATTTCGAGTCATGTATACAAAATCATCATTAACAAAATAAAATTCAACTTTCATTAATTTTCAAGTGAGATGTAGTTCAGAATTTGAATTCTTTATGTCAATAAGTATACCTATAATGTATGTGTGAGATTACTGTGGTACATTTACAATTTGATTTAAATAATTTATTTTAGTCCATGCATTGTTTTGACCCCTCTGAATATTTTTTAAAGTGACTTTTATTTCATAGGTAGCAATATTTTTTCCCCAGTACTGGGGATTGAGACCAGGACTGTCACACTGAGCTACATCTACAAGTCTTTTTACTTTTATTTTTTAAATTTTGATACCAGGTCTCATTGCCCACGTGGGCTTAAATTTTCAATCCTACTGCCTTGGCTTCCAAGAATGCTGGGACTACAGACATGTGCCACCAAACCCAGATAGTAGTACATTAGTGTTTTCCACAAGTTAAAAACTGAGAAGATAATATTAAGAGTGTTGCTCTCTCTGAAACCTGTATTATTATATAACTGCAGAATTTATCTATTTGCTGGTTTCATTCCACTGCACATATTCCTGAAATTGAAAAAGAAACAAAAGATTATTAAGGACAATTTCTTAAGGAATGTAGGAATGATAAAATGACCTGATATAAATTTTGAAAAATTAACCCTGTCATGCCTAATTTTAATTTTCTATTAGCCTAAAGCATTGTATGATGCTTATGAGGGAATTTGTTGCATGGCAACATTTTTTATCAAAAAATGTGACATATGATTCTAGTCACAGGAGATCATAATTTCACACCCAGTTTTAAACCCTGGGGCCATTGAATTTTAAAAATGAGGAGAAATAAAGTAATTGCTTGAAAAAATTTTTAGGTAACAAAAACTGCAAGAGTGTTTTCAAGAATTATTAATCTGTCATCACACATTTCTTCATCTTCTTTTACAGAGGTTCAGTGTACCATTAAGTTTTTACTGTCATGAAGACAGAAAAAAAAGAGCTCAAGAATATGACATGAAGCCAGATATGGTGGCTCATGCTTGTAGTCTCGGCTATTTAGGAAGCTGAGCGGGAGGAATCACTTGAACCCAGGAGTTGGAAACCAGCATGGTAACATAGTGAAACCTTACACCAAGAAAATCAAAAAGAATATAACAATGTCTAGAAACAAAGATATAGTAATGCCATTAATCCATTAAAAGTCTACTCTGAAGCATTACTTTAATTTTGTTCACCATGATTTGAGTAAAGGATTTAGGTCCTTTTGCAAAGTAGGTTGTGCAAGTAGTTTTGGCAGAGCCACTTTTAAGTTGAGGTTATAACTTAGTTTATTTCCTGTTTTTTATAAAGCATAGTGTTTATCCTGTAAGAAGCTACTACATGAGTTTGAGAAATAGGAGACAGTTCTTGGAAATGATTTCCTAATCTGAGTAAGACAGGTAACTGCTGAGAAAACTTTTAATAGCTTTAAAAACTGCAGAAATTTCATATTGTGTTCACATATGGGCATCTCCCCAAGGTTATTAGTCAGGTTTCTCTCTATATAACAAAATACTTGTGACAATCAACTAAAAAAAGAGGCTTATTTTTGCTCATACTTTTGAGGTTCCCATTCATGAATGATTGGCCCCATTGTTTTTGGGCCAGAATCCCACAGTCCCCTTCAAGAGCATGTCCCAAATGACCTAAAGACCTCCTGCTAGGCTCTGAATAGCACCATCCTGGGGAACAAGCCTTTACCACATGGACCTCTAAGAGGATGTTCACGATCCAAATTAGTAGAGGTGGAAAATAGATCTCTAAGAAAGTCTGGAAATGCATCCAGTGTCTGATTTAGGTTTGATTATTAGAAATTTTGAAAGAGAAAGAAAGAGAGAAGATAAAATAGTATTTGCTATAACTATCACTAATTCACCTCAAAGTATGCTCCATTCAATTCAGCTATATTAGCAACATTTTACTTTAAAGTTTTTAAAATGTTAAAATCAAGATGAAATCTGAACCACAGACATGCTAGGATTCCTAGGTGGTCCTAGACACTAATTACAAACAAAATACTTAAAAAAAGGAAAAAATTCAAAATATTAAAACTGTACTTTGAAGTTAAAAAGTAATTTTAAAATGTTGACTTGTGTTAAGAAAACAGAAAACTCATGTTTTGTTTTAAACAAAACTAATTGTTCCAATCCAGTTCAGTATCATTTGGCAGTTTGAAATTTTATTTAAATACAGCATTCTAATAACAATGTAATGATAAAAATAATTTTTTTTCAAATTGTCCATATCTTTTTTTTTTTTTTTTTTTTTTGGTTTTTCTCTGGTACTGGGAATCAAACTCATGACCTTTCGCTTGCCAGGCAGACACTGTGCCGCTGAGCTAAATCCCCAGCCCCAAATTGTCCATATCTTAATCTCAGGAACCTGTGACTACCCTGCAAAGCAAGTAAAATTATACAGCTGTGATTTAGGTTAAGTGCCTTAAGGAGGGGAGATTATCCTTGATTATTTGAGGGGGCCCCAGCTTGGTTATTTTTGAGTACCTGAAAGCCAAAAACTATTCTTTATTATATTGGAGAAAGATATGACTATAGACAAAAGGAAAAAGGAGATGTACTGCTGTTGTTTGAAACTAAAAGGAGGCTACCTTTGAATGCATATAAGGAGCCTCTAGAAGCAAGAGAATGCGTTTGCCCCTAAAGCTGTAGCACTTAGCTTTTATTGCATGAAGATCTGTGTTAGAATTTAAATATGTGGAGTATTAAGAGAGTAAATTTCTGTTAATTTGTTTCAGCAACAATAAAGGCATTAATATTCATTTTAGCATGCTACTAAATAATGACCATCCATATAAATTCACATCCTAATCTCCAGAATCTGTGAATGTTACCTGTATCAGTTAAATTTGTTGTTGACTTGATTGCACTAAGAAATTCCCAGAAAGATGATTGTTTCATGGAGTTCTGTACTCGTCAGTGCATTAACCCACTGATATTCATAGCTGAATGAGCTATTAGAAGTTTAGGCTCAGATGGAAGAGATGAATTATTGGGAGTATAGCTTTTGAGAATATATCTCTCACTCACTCTCCCTGAGCTCTTCGTCCCCACCACCATAGAGTGAGTACCTTTGAGCCACTATGATGTGTCTGCCTTGGAGCTGGAAAACATGGACTAAACCTCTGAAATTGGGAGCTGAATTAAACTTCTCCTCCTTTAAATTGTGGGTTTCAGTTATTTTGTCCTAGCAATTCAAAAGCTAATACAGAAAATTAGTACTGGGAGTGGGATTATTGCTGGGACTACACCTGACCATATGGTTTAGAACCTTTTTAGAACTGGTTTGAGAGAGAAGTTTGGAAAAGTTTGAGGTAGATTAGAGAAGCTCTAAAATGCTGTATGCAGTAGTGAATGGGAAATTTTGGTCAGAACCCAGAAGACAAGAATGCTGATATATATGTGGACAGTAAAGGCCAGATTCATGAAGTTTCATATGGTAACAGAGACTCTTGGGAATTAGACTAGATGACTTATGTATAACATTTTGAAATATAATTTGTCTACATTTTTTCCTAGTCCTGGGACTTCGTAGGAGGCTAGATTTAAGGATTAAGGATTAATTGATCTAGTAGAAGAAATTTCGAGATAGCCCAAAGTTCAGGCTGTGGTTTGGCTAATGCTGGCTGCTTATAACCAGATTTATAGTGAGACCAGTGAGCAAAACTTAGAGCAGAAAAATTTGAAAAACTTAAAATTTTGCCAAAAGAAGTGAGTTTGCTAAGGCATTAGCACCATTAAAGAGATACCAAGTACTTTGAAAGGGAATGAGAAAAAAAATGTCTTGAGGGCATTTCAGGAATCAGCAAGACTCATCCATCACAGGTTCAAGACTGAAAAATTGTCAGACTTTCACTTGAAAAGTGTCTTAGTTAATTTTCTCTCATTGCTGAGAAAAAAAATACCTGATGCCCAAAATTAAGGAAGGAAAGGTTTATTTAGCTCACAGTTTGTGGAGGTTTCAGTCCATAATCAACTGGTTCCAAGGCAGGGTAGCATGGTATGGGGGCAACAGTTCAAGCCAGCAGAAGACAGCAAAAGCAGCAAGACAAAAGGGGGTGAAGTAAGCCTCCCTTTCCTCCCTTGTACTGTATGCAGGTTCTCCACCAAAGGGTGGATACTTTATACCCACACCATATCCATGCCTTCCTCTTGCACATGTTCAGGATATTTACAAACTGAGGATCCTGGCCCCTTGCTGTATTGCTTAGTTAAACTTCTGAACTTCTCAAATTGACACAATGTATAAACCATAACAAAAAGAAAGGTCCTGGGCCCCATACTTGAAAAGGACCACCTACAGAATTGGTTCCTCTGCATTCATTTCAGCATGCTTAGCCATCTGAGCAGTTAGGAGCCCCTGAAACCATGGCCCAATTGTTCCTGTACTACTTGAGCTGGTGGAAGACCTTGGCATTGTCCAGACCTTGGCACTGACCTTGATGTTTTACAGGCATGCAATATGCAGGTGGTGCTCAGTGAGTTGTGGAGGCTTCTATCTGCATTTTAAAAGAAGGCTTGGAAGAAAAGGCAATGTGCTTCTGAAAGGTGCATGAAGTTGTGGGAAAGAAGCCAGAGGTTCACTAGAGATCCCAGGAAGTCAGAGATGTGAGGAACATAGAGCATCTGCCAAGAAAAATTGCAGGCAATGAGTGGAGCCAACCCAATAGAGAGGCCATCTGTGTTGCAATCAACAAAGGAGGTGGATATCCAAGCCCTGTGGAACTCACATCTTATACCATGTGCCCAGACACTGGACACAGTGCTATAGGATTTAATGTTTGTTCTGCTGGCTTTTGCTTTGCTTTGGTCTGATTCTTTCCTATTCCCCCCCTTTCCATTTTGGAATGGGAATGTTTATACCATGCCAGTGTGTTTTGGGATTGTGTAACTTGCTTTTGAATTTTGTAGGGGTTCACAGCTAAGATTTGCTTTCAGTCTCAGAGAACACTTTGAACTTAGACTTTTGAACAATGTTCAAACTATTGAGACTTTTGAAAAGACATTATTGTGCTTTTGGTTGTACACAAACAGTAACAACATGTTAATTGTGATTACTAACTTATTATGTTCACTTGAAGGCTAAGTACAGTGTAAGGAGATGTAATTAGATGTCAAGGTGACAAGAGGTGGATTCCTTCCAGTTAATCTTAATTGTCAAACTGACTGGACTAAGAGACTTCTGGAGAGGTGATTGGATCATGAGGGCATTACACATATCAGTAGATTAATCCACTGAAATTCATAGCTGTATGTACTGTTGGGAAGTCTGGCAGAGTTAGAGGAGAGAAGTCACTTGGGATTTTCTTTGGACAGTGTCTGTCTAATTGGCCCTCTTCTGCTCTGCTTTGCTTCTTGGCCATCATGACATGAGTAATTTTTTTCTACCACACCATTCCTTCATGATGTCTTTGTCATGGAGCTGCTGACCATGGACTAAACCTTTGAAACTGTGAGCCAAATGAAATTCTCCTCCTTTACATTGTGGGTGTTGGCCCATTTTGTCCTACAAATAGGAAAGGTAACTAATACACCACCTTATATGGCAGAATAGATTTCACAGACATGATAAAGTTAAGGACGTTGAAACAGATATATTCTTAGATAATCTGAGTGGAAGTAGGTGTAGGCAGGATCATTATAAAAGACAAACAACAGTTGTCAGAATCATAGGGGAGGGTGGTGTGATAATGGGAAAAGAAATTGGAATGATATATGTTGGAGATAGAAGAAGGGTCTACAAGCTGAGGAATATAGAAAACCACTAGGAGCTGAAAAACACAAGGAAATAGATTCTCTTTGTGGAGCCTACAGAAGAACCAGTCTGCCAACACTTTGACTTTGGAACAGTAAAAACATTTTGTATTTCTGAACTCCAGAACTTTAAAAATAAACTTGTGTTGTTTTAAGTGACTTAGTTTGTAAAAATTTGTTATAACTCTTATAATAAACTACTACGGACATATATAAGATATAAGGTGAGATGCTATATAAGTATAGGATGTATTTTTTTTTCCAGTACCAGGAATTGAACTCACAACCTTGCACTTGCCAGGCAGGCACTGTGCCACTGAACTAAATCCCCAGCCCAGGGTGTAGTTTTGATTCTTTGAAAAAATATTATAGTAGTACAATTACAGATACTATTTTTATGTAAAAGTCTGCTTACCTTTTACTATTTTTCAGATCGATAAAGTTTTATGTATTTACCATACACATACTGTTTTTAAGTATATATAATGAAATGACTAAATCTAATTAACATATTATTACCTTGCAGAGTTAGTATTTTTGTGGGTGAGAACACTTTACAGTCATTCTCAACATTTTTTACCTCTGTATTGATGAAATTTATGTTTAAAAACTTGAAATGTGATAGTTTTTTATAAAATGAATGTCATAATTCACATCTTTTTTCACACACGGAAGCTGTTCCTCATATTCTGACTTTTTATTTGACTTACTTTGGCCCATGGGACAATATCAAACATTCAAAGTCTTAAAAATGATTTCATATTAAATTTGTTCTTTCTTATGTCTAGTTTCACTTTTTTACAGCCTGAAGATGCATAGATGTTTCAGTTACTTTCTTGTTGCTGGGACAAAACACCTGACACCCACAAGTTAAGAGAGGAAAGGTTTATTTTATCCCAAAGTGTGTTGAGGTTTCAATACTTGATTGGGTAGGTCCAAGTCTTGGCAGCATGGCAGAGGAGAAACAGTTCATGGCCTAGCAGGCAAGAAAAAGCAGCAAGATTTCCTTCTCCTCTTTCTTTTTATTCCAACAAGACTACAAGCCTATTGGTCGGTACCACCCATATGAAGGGTGGGTCTTCCTTATTCAATAAGTCCATCATCCACATCCAGAACTATGCTAAATCAATCAGTGGGCTCATCCAGTGTCACACACATGAACCAGTCACTTGCAAAAGCCCCACTGGTGAATGCATGAGGCTTTGGAGGACATCTAGCTATAACCCAAAATACTAGGCTCCTAGAGAGTAAAAGGCCTTGCAGAAAGGCCCCTCACAGGTGTGATGCCATCCTACACCATTAAGTGTCTTAAGAGATAATAAAGTTTTGTTCTCTAAGCCACTTAGTTTTGAGGTGCTTTATTGACAAGAGATAACCAATAGAATATATGTACTTTCTTAACCTGTAGGGTCCATTTCCCTGTTCCTCAAGTGATCATAAGGAAGTAGCACCTAGATTCCTGTGTTCAATTTCTTATGAGTCATTTGTAACCTATGATTTTCAGAAGAATGTTCTGGAAATTGGATCAGAGGCTTCTTGAGCAGCCCAAAACTACTGAAAATGAATTACTTAGTTCATTCCCTTCAATATCATTTTTTATTCTTATCCTCCAAAATACACCCACTTAAAAATAATTAAGTTAGCAGTATGCCTACAAAAACTTTTCATCATTTGAATAGACTAAATGAAAAACAATGTACTCTTGGCTAACTACCATCTATATTTTTAGAGGTCTAGATCAGCCAGCCAGGGGAGGGTTATCTAAGAAGCTACGTACATGTTTTAGTATGATGTGGATTATTGTAGCTAAGGGGTTTTCTGCAGAGTCATCTTATGGCACTAAGGCATGCCTCAGAACACTTCTCTGTGTTTTCTAATATGTTGAAGGACACAATATATCATAATGATTAAAGCTATGGTTGTGGATATAAAAACTTTCAGCCATCAAACTGTGGCTCCACTTCCTGTTGGCTGTTACTTTACCAAACAGGTCCCCAATTTCCTCATCTGTGAAACACAGGACGATAATTGTATGTATTCATAGGTTGTGAGAATTTCATGAGTTAATGTACAGTATATAGAACACTTGCTACCGTGTTGGAAGTGCTCAATAAACGTTTCTCATTGTGTGTTCCCAGTCTGTTTTTCTGCAGCCAGGGTCTGCCTTGTAGCTATACTGCTGAATTATTCTAAAGATGTTTCCTCACTGGGATTCTTGAGCCAAGCAGTTGAAATTAGAGCTTTGCAAAAAGGAAACTAAAGACCCATCTGCTTCTTATAAAAACATACTACCAGAAAAATTCTTTAAAAAATAAGATACATTGAAACTGTCCCTTCTAGTCTCTCAGAGAGTTATATATTAATTGTTGGGGCTCTGAAGGGTCGCAGTTTGAAAACACCTTGACCAGATGACCCCTAAGGACTCTTTCAGCTCTCAAATTACACCATCAAGGCTACTTCTTTAATATTAGGAAGATAACGGTTATGTCTGTGGATCACAGCAAAGTTAACTGACTCCCTTGGGATTGGAAACTGCTCTTCACCATGAATTCAATCAATTGAAGTAACTGTTCAGGCTACATAGCTGCTTTCTCTAGCAGGAGTTTACCTTTTCATTTTGAGAGAGCAACACCTGCAATTGTCTTGTGCTATGACCACTCCTGTTTGCAGAATAATAATTCTCCTTTTATAGGAGTTGATATATAAGAATTCAAAATGAATGTGAGACTTAATAATACTTGTTATTAAAGTAAATTTCATGCACATTTTAAGGGATGACTTTTTGTCAAATAGTTTTAACTAAATAAGTGAATTTTATGATATTTAAGTTTGAAATATTTCTATTTTGTGAACCATGACATTTATACGGAGAAAGATGTGTGTGTTCCTGTGTTTAGAGTCTCTAAAATGAAGCATGTGATAGAAACTATATTGTTGTCTTAGTTAATTTCTTGTTGCTGGGACAAAATACCCAACAAACACAAGTTAAAGGTAAAAGATTTATTTTGGCTCACAGTTTGTAGAGGTTTCAATCTGTGGTTCACTGGTTCCAAGGCAGGGTGGCATGGCAGAAGGACATGGTAGAAGAGACATAGTTCAGCGAATGATAAGCAGGAAGAAGGGAGACTTCCTTCTCTGTTCCCTTTTTATTCTGTCCAGGCTACCAGTCTTTTGGCTGGTGCCTCCCATACACAAAGTGGATCTTCCCTCTTCAGTGAATCCATCATCCACACCCAAAACTATTCTAAAACAATCAGTGAACTGACCCACTCTCTACACTCACGATCCAATCACCTCTGAAAAGCCCCACCTATGAGTTCATGAGGCTTTAGGAGAAAGTCTAGAGGTAAAAGATAAGCCATAACAATCATCTGCCTATATTTCATTCTGTTGTAATGCTTAGTTATTTGATGGATCATGGTATCTCTTATGTTCTTGTGCAAAATAATGAATCAGATTTTCCCAATATTGAGACTAGAGGGAGGTCTTTTAGGAATACTTTTCAAACTCCTAAATCATCAATGTACTGTCACTACTGTCCGGAAAGAGTTAATGTACATTTCGAACAGGGTCTAATTTACTGGCTAATGGTATCTTTTCATAGGAATTTCTTGGCTTTGTGGAACAGGCTTTTATCTTTCTCCTTTTTGGTTAATTCAATTGAATTTTCATCCAATCTTCATTGTTTCATTCTAATTGCAGTCAGCTTCATCTTCAAATAATTCTGTTCCAAAAGCTCATTTGTGAGTTGGTTATTTGGGACTTAGAACATACTTTTCTGTAGAAAAATAAGAGCTACAAATGTTGGGTGGGTTCCCAGAATAGCCCACAGAAGCCAATTTAACCCATCATATACCCAGTGCTAATGCTGATCTCCAGCTGATTCAACATAAATAGCAGCATGTGTGAAGAGAACATGCTTTCCACGATCTGTGTAGGGAGACCCAGAGCCCGTTCTTCTGTAGCAGGCTAGTCTGCGGGAGTGAGAGCTTTTATGTCTTCATCTTGCCAACCTAGAAAGAAACAAAGTGAGAACATGGCCCAGCAATCACCTGCAGCAATAACTCTTCTAGTGTGGGTCACAGGTTGGGGTTAGAAATACCCAGGAATAAGGGATTTGTATAATAGAGGATAAGGAAAGTAGAGTAAGAATTACTTGTAAGTCATGAGAGTGCGGTAAAGCATTAGGAGGAGAAGCACAAAGAAAGGTTGAATGCTTCATTAGTGGGTAAAAACCTGACACAAGGATAGGTTTAAAGGTTTCTGAAACCCTCACTTCCTCTTTATAATTTTGTCATATATAGATTCAGGCTGATATAGATTTGTCTGCTAAAGAGCAGGCATTTAATTCACTAGGATCCTCTAAAAGAAATAACAATTTTTCTACCCACCCGCAACTCTTGCTGAGGTGGAGGAGGACAATTAAAAGAAACGCTCAGAAGACTAAGTCAGGGGATGGGGAAGCTATGACTAAGGGCTTTAGGAAGGATAGATTTTGAGGAAAAGGACAAAGTAAGAGTGTGAGGGTCAAATGGAAGAAAACATGAACTCTCAGTAGAAGGATGGTAGTAGAGGAGTGTCCTGTATTCAAGCATCTCCATGTTAATCATAAGTCAGACAGCCTGGGCTTCATGGATCTGGTTTTACCAAGAGGGTTGCTAGACACTTGTCTCAGGAATAGGGGAGGCAATTGTTTAATATTTCTTTGAAGAAGACAAGTGGTATTCTGAGGGAGCCATTGTTTCCTTAGAAATGACATTTTGTACTCAATACATCACATGTATGGTATTCTAATAGATGAATCGCAAGCATTCTGCATGGAGTGCTCTTTTCTATCCTCTTCACCTCTGCTCAAAGGAACCTGTAAACATCTGCCACATTCAGAATGAGTCAGCTCTGAGATAGGATCATATGCTTATAGCATATTTTACTGCTGCGTTTATTACTTTTACTATCTGTAAATTTAAGTACATAACTACTTGGGGAACTCCTTATTAAATGACTGTCTCCCCCACTAACAAATGTCCATCAAGATAGGAACAGGATCCATTGCCTAGTAGAATACCTGGGAGTTAGTGTTTGATAAATCTTCATTATAAGCTACTGAGAAGCATATTTATGTATTCAACATATTTTTTGTAGGAATGCACATGTTTAACTATTAGCAAACAAGAAGCATGCAGTAAAGTTATAGAACATTGTTACTTAAATTGATTTAAATATTTTGTTGCTCAGTATAAGGACAAACTCTAACAAATTTTATTTTACATCAATAAATATGTCTAATTCTATATTAAAATTGTATCCATAGTGAATGGAGTTTTAAAATTAGATGACACCCTTTGAATTGAATTATTTTTAGAAATGCTAAAGTGGGAGACCCATCCTCGGCTTTGCTGCCTAAGGAGACCATGATTCTTAGAAAGGAGGCAGGAGTGGCCATTAGCAACAGGCAGCATCCCTGCCTCCCATTGTCCATAGCTGTGCAGAGCAACTGATAAGCTATATACGTCCCTAGAAATGGAGGCATAGACATTGATAATGGGACTGTGTGAAACTTGGTGTTTATTTGAGCCACCTAAGATGTTAATTTATAGGGATTCCTAACTATTATAAAAATTATTTTAACAAATAAATCTTCGTATTCTTCTCTTCCTCTTTATGCCTCATCAGAACATTACACACACACACACACACACACACACACACACACACACACACATCCTTAAATGATCTCAGTGTTTTCTTAGAGCTTCTTCTACCTGGGAAGAAGTTGCCCTATAGCAAATATCACTTGAAAGCTAAAATGCTACCATCTCTGTAATTTGTATATCACATACCAGGTAATGAAAATATATCTAGCTTCCCACTCCCACCTTCTTTTATTTGCCTTCAGAGCTTGAGCAACTGCTGCCTCGGCAGTGCATTCATATTTCCTTGGTGTAGGAGAGATGGTTTGATAAAAATTATACAGCTAAGATTCTCTAATAGACATGAAAAACAGAAAAAGAGAGAAGGAAATGAGGGAGGCGAGGAAAGAAAAGTGAAGAGAATGGGCTACCCCTAAGGTATACATCACCAGAAGCTTAGAGAGACTATTGTACATCCCTACAGTTAAAACTGTAGCAAACCTCAAGGAATAATCTAGTGCATGGTGCTTCTTTGAACTTCAAAGAATACCCCACACATGTAAAATATGAAAACTTTATAAGAAGATTTTCAAAGGTAAAAATATGGATCTATAAATATGTAATTTAGAACATGCCAGTAAAAATGTGAATTCTAAACTGTCTACTTCTTTCACAAATAACAATTTTATTATAGAAATAGAGAATCTTTTAATTTAATATAGTCATGAACAAATAGATTTTAAGTATTATTTATGATAAAGAGTAAACTTTAGTTTTCCAAAAGAAAGTGGTATGTAAGGTAAATGTTATTATTGAAACATAATAGAATTTGAAAAATAAGAACTCTTTAGATTAAAATCCCTTGTTCACTCGTGATAACATTATTCACAATAGCCTAGAGGAAGAAGCAACCTAGATGTCCTTTGATAAATAAATGGATAGACAAAATGTGTTATGTAAGTATAATGGAATATTATTCAGCTTTAAATTAAAGGAGATATATGATATGTTAAAACATGGGAGAAGCTAGACACATTATGCTATGTTAAAGAAGCTAATAAAAAAAAACCACGAATACTATGATTTCACTTGCGTGAGGCCTCAAAGTGATCAAATGCAGGGAAGCAGAGTGGAAGGTAGTAACCAGGGACTAGAAAATAGGGAAAAGGAGAGGTTTATAACATGTAGATAGTTGCAGATTCACAAGCTAGAAATGATTCTGGAGATCTGGTTGCAATAGTGGTGGTAAATATAACACTAGTGAACTGTACACGAACAAACGGTTAAGGTGGTAAATCTTATGCTATGGCATTTAATTGCAATTTTAGGAAGAAAGCAAATCTTTAGAAGAAATTTGAGTGCTAGCTTGGGAAAGTATACTTATCATTCACCCCTTAAATGTAGTCTGGTTTGCAATAAAAAACTGTGAGGCATATTTTCTTCCATTATATAAACCTACCTGCAATTAAATAACAGTTGATTTATAAAATGGCATACGATTATAGGAAATTTGCAATAACTTTTCCAAAGCTAAGACTATGTCAATATTCATCTGAATATTGTTATAATTCATAAAAATATTAATTTCAGTACTTTATACTGAAATAAGAAGGTAAAACATTTTATATGCCATCATCACAAATTGGAATGTTCTAACCAATTATTTTATAACAGAAATAGAGTGTAACAAAATACAGTTAGCATTAAAACTGGTAATGTTATATTTTTAAAAGTGTTTTATAATAACCTAATGACAAGCAAGTAATTTGGTTAATAACATATATACTGCTTTTACTTATTCCTCTTCATTCTGATATTGTAATTTTTGATAGTTCTATGCTAGACTCCATGTACAAAGGGTAGTTTTGTTTTCTCCCTAGCTGAGCCTTTCATTAAAGAATAGTAAGATTTTATATTATGTAAGTGACCCTTAAGAGTATATTGAAGCAAACATTAAGGAGTCTGTTTTTGTCTCATCTTTGCAGAAATAAGCACAATGTGAAAAATGACAGTGAGGACCTTTCATGAACTCAGGACTTCTCTGAGTCCCTTGCATACCTCTTACTTTCTCACACTTTACTTGGGCCATCATTCATTTATATCCTGCAGCACATGAACTAAGCTCTTAAATGACATCTATGTTCTCTACTTTTTATATCCCATTCCTCCCCACTTAAGCGCTCCCACTGATTTTTTCAGCTACTGAAGTTACAGAGGATGTGCACACACATAAACCATCTCTAAAATCTGTGTTTCTTCACTACCCTCTTTCCTTCTTTACAAAGAAAAATTGAGCTACACCGAAACAGTTACTGACCTACATTCTTAATCCATCTGAAAGGTTTTTAGCTACTATGTTTTCTGTTATGAAGATAATATTACATATTTGTCTAATGATAGAATTTTAGAGGCAAACAATTTTGAATTATATAAAGCTGTTACTCAGTTCTTTTATATGTGAGTCTGCTGGAGGTGGAGCTGTGCCCCACTATTCCTCTTCCTCCTAGGACTGACTAGTTAGACCGGGCCTGTCTTCGTGGGGCTAGCAGAAGTATAGGAAAGTAAGTGGAAATGCTCAGAATCTGCATGCCATTGGTGTTACCTTTTACTTTTGGCTACAGCAATTCATTTGGCCCAAAGCAAAACAAAACACTAATCCATTTAGTGGATGAAGCTACAGAATCACATAGTAAGAATGTGGATGCTTAGGGAGTTAGAGAACGGGACCAATAACACAATGTACCATATATGCCACAGTAACCTTCCAACCCCTGCAATACCAAAGGGTTCTATAGACTCTTAACTTCTTTGTGAAATACCTTCTCTTTCTGGCTTCTTTAATGAAATATTCCCTTGGTTTTCCACCTATCCCTCTGTCCTTCTCTATTCAGTTTGTTTTCCTAGCCTAGCTTTCCAAAGAATCAGTTGAAATCCCTTAAGACATGGTGCCACCATCCTCCATCTCTTAATATAGGGTGTACTTGGTGTCATCCATGTTTATGGAGCCCATTGCAGCTGAAATAAGAATGAATTAGAAATGCTTAAAGTTCTCCTTTGGATTCCTGAAGCTTTATTTAACTGTCTACTTTAGATTTCTCCCTAGATATCTGGAGATACCTCATATTCAGCCTAAATCTAAATTTAAATTTAATGCACTACTAGTATTTCCCTATTCTACCCC
Source organism: Chinchilla lanigera (assembly GCF_000276665.1). Taxonomy (NCBI): domain Eukaryota; kingdom Metazoa; phylum Chordata; class Mammalia; order Rodentia; family Chinchillidae; genus Chinchilla; species Chinchilla lanigera. The sequence continues at coordinate 24,035,773 of NW_004955415.1, forward strand.
GTCTTCTTCAGTGATCCCAAACTCAGTGAATTTTACCATATATTTTAATCTACAGGATCTAATAAATAGAATCATCCTTGATACTATTCTTTCATCATTAAAAGCTATTAATACAGTTACTTAAATGCCTCTGGAATCAATCAGCTTCTTTCTATTATTGTGGTTCTTCTATAGTCCACTTCATCATCTTCTCTCTTCCAGATTTGTAATAACTTCTGAACCTCATCATCTCTTACCTGTATCTGATCTGTTCTCTGCAGTGGAACCAGAAAGATCTTTGTGTTTTCAGAGATTGTAGTCAGTATATAAATGTAATTATTTCTTTGAAAACATCTGCATAGATCAGTCATATCCTGAGCATCTATTTTTCTTTTAATTCATGAAGAGAAGCCAGAGGAGTATTCTTTTAATTCAGTCTCAGACCTCAGCCTTTGAGATATTTAGCTGTGGTAGAAGGACTATTAAAATAATAAACTGATTATGTGGCCATTGTATCTGTGTAAACTAGTGGTTGCTGTCAATTAGTAGTTTCTTGAATTCAGGTGCTGTCATTTAGGGAATAAGGAGAAAAGGATATTGAATGTTAGTGGGTACACAGCGACTCATTTCATCTGATGGTTTTCACAATTATCCACTGGGTTGTGAATTGAAAAATGGCATGTAACTCCATGAATTACAGACTTGAAGTCCTAAAATGTCTATTCCATAGATAAACTGTGAAAAAATACTTTGTTATTTGTATATTTGAAATTAGAGAAAATTGGCCATTCTACAATCTACAGACTCAATCATGAGAGTTTTTATGTTTGTTTTGTTTTGTTTCTGTTTTTTTAAAATTGTTGCTTTTTTTTTTTGTCTTTTTAAGGACAGGGTCTCACTATGCAGTTAAGGTGGCCTTGAGCTCCTTGACTGGCCCAGGCTGGTCTTGAACTGGCAACGATCCTCCTGCCTCAGTCTTCTGAGTGCTGGGATTACATAATAAAATTGTTTGTTGAGGAATGCCAAGGGTATGATGGACTACATGAATTCCAAGGTCATAGTTTTGATTGAGTTGAAGGCACAGCTTGAAGAAATTTGGTGGGTTTTATATTTTTGTTTTGTGCAGAAAAATGTGCCATAAATATATTTTAAAATTCAGTTCCATGACCCTAAAAAAAGGCTTATAATAAGCAAGAGCAACATCAGTTTTTTTCTGAAGGAATCTTGGCTTACTTTTTGTCAGTTGACAGTTGCTCAGCATAGATTCTGCATTGGAAAAGTGACAACTCTAGTTTAGGATTCATCTTTCAGTCTGAATGTGAGATCATCCTTCGAAAGTAGAGCACATGGAGAAAGAGGAGTAGTGTATGCTGAAGCCAAAGCTCCATCCAATTTGGAGAGTTCATCCTCTACCCCCAGCGTCCATAGTTGGGCTTTGGACCTTTTTATATTAGGTTACCTCAGCTATGTTCTCACCACTCCAGTTTTGGGCCATTTCAGATGAGGTCACTTTAGCCAGTTTGTCATTACTCTAGTTTTGGGCTATTTCTGATGAGGTAACCTTAGCCATGTTCTCACCATTTCCCCTCTGAGACATTTTGGATGAGGTCACCCAGTTGAGCATATTTCTGGCTTCAGGTGCTCAAGAATGACATAAATGCTTTTAACTCAGACACAAGTACCTATCTCCTTCTTATATATACACGTTTTTTAGTTATAAGTAAAATGATCTGAGAATAGCAACAGTCCTGGGAATTGGCTGCATACAATTTTGATTAATAAAGTCTGGTAAATTCAGTGACTGTGTCTTACAGGCAAACAGCACAATCTTTCTTTTTATATTAACCTTGTTGTATTTTTTTAGTACATGTTTTTTTTTTTTTTTTTTTT
>NW_004955415.1:24037741-24083289 GCF_000276665.1 Chinchilla lanigera
TTTTTGGTTTTTCTCCGGTACCGGGAACCGAACTCACGACCTTGCGCTTGCCAGGCAGGCGCTTTTGCCGCTGAGCTAAATCCCCAGCCCCTTTTAGTACATGTTTGTAGTATATAATGATAACATTCTCATGAGGAGTTGGTGCATGCACATAGCACACTTCAATTCTTTTTTCTCTCTTTTTCTCCTTTTCCTACCCCCTCCCCCCATCTCTTGGTCCCTATCCCATTTGATAAAGCTGTACCTCCTTATTTCCTATTATGTGTCTTTTATTTTTATCTTTATATTTTGGGTCCTCATATAAGGGAAACCATGTAATATTTAATCTTGTATATATGATTTATTTCACTTAATGTTATGATCTCAAGGTGCATCCATTTTCCTACAAATGATTCAAATTTGTTCCACTTTATGGAAAATTAGTATTTCATCATGTATAAACAGCATATGTTCATTATCCATTCGTCTGTGTGTGACTATCACATTTTCTTTATCCATTCATCTGCTGAGGGACATATAGGCCACTTCAAAGATTTAGCTGTTGTGAATTGTGCTGCTATAAAAATAAGTATGCATATATTACTGTAATATGATGCCTTAGCCTCCTAGAATTGGGATTACAGGTGTGCGCCACCATGCTCAGAGGATTTCAGGCTTTTCAGGAGCCAATAATAAGCATAGATACTTTTAGCTTCTGCCACTTTCTATATATGTATGTTTGTTTTTGTTTAACAAGCAGATAACTTGTGGCATTGGATTTATATAGCATTAGCTGTATTATTCACCTAAATAAAATTTTATAACATCAGTATCTCTTTTAGGACAATTCCAATACTCACTCATTGAAGAAAGCATAAGTAATCTGCATAGATTGTTCAATGGCAAGGTCAAGCCCAGAATGTTTTCCTGAGTTTCACTGATTATTAAAACATGCAAAGACGATATTTCCCTGGCCACACTAATAACATACAGGAGTTTGGTGATATGTAGTACATTTCAAAATATTATCTGAACTGAATATTTATGGGAAATTGGCTGAAAGATAGTTAGTCTGTACTACTATTGTAATAGCTGCTCTAAAACAGTTCATAACTGAACAAGTCCATTGGGGGATATATTCCCTGGATATCAATTTGATTATCTCTCATGGAGCTGCAAAGCTAGGCTTTAGCATGCCACCCTCTACAGTGTGGAGAGGATTTGAATCCCAACATATCTATCTCATCATTGGGATGACCCTGAGAGTATTACTGCAAATTCTGAGAATATTCTTAATATTTCAACGACAGAAATACCTGTTCTGTCCTTAGATAAGTACCATTACTCTAGCTTTTACATTTTAAATACCTCAAACCTTTTAATTGATATTTTTTCTCTTTAGATTTGCTTTTAAAACTCTTAAAAGCAAATCTAGGGGCCCACTTGTAGTCCAAATATTTCATATTAAATATCTATGTATAAATCTACCTACTTTCCCCATCTACTTTTTCCCCTCCCTTTTCTTGTTCATGTTTAATTCATTGTATGTTGCTTAATTATATGCTTTCTGTGAAACTGACTTGAATCCATTTTTGAAATGAGGTAGGTTATTAATTCATTAATTACTGTATAGATTGCTTGTCTGGCTCATTGTAATTTTCAAATCATTAGTACAACAGGAGGATTTAGCAAGTAGTTTTGATATGTTATTAGGAACATCAAAACTAGATTTTGTCAAGGTCTTGAACTCTTAATGTTTATATATCTTATGTTTGAGTTAATTTTCTTAAACTATTTGCATCAGAAACTGTTGACTTTAATGATAAAATAAGAGTATTTGATAGAATAATCTAGTACAAAAATCCATTAATGATCTTGGAAAACGCATGCTTCTTTAGATATTCTATGCCATATTCATAATCATATAAAATGCTTTGTTTTCACATTCAGTGTCCAATATGTGAAAGAGTGTATAAAAGTGTATTTATAAATTAGTCCTTTGTAGTGTACAATTCAGTTTCATGAACAATTGAGTTATTACATAGCGGTTGGATCTTAGGTTAGCCCATAAAATCTGTTTTACTGATGGTATAGAAAGATAACATTAACTGACATGAGAAATTACAGAAAACATTATTTTACATCTTAAAAAAGAAAAAGGTGTTGACAAGTTGGGTGTCTGCAATTTTAGAACTGCTCATATTTTTAAAACCTTAAGTCTAACTCACCTCAGGAATATCTGATATAGTACTCACATAGAAATGATTCAAAAGTTTGTTAAAAATGCTGAGCCTCAAGCCAGGCACATAATAAAAAATTAATTAATGTAGTTCATATTGTTTTAAGGCATTTAATTGTGAATGTTTTTTATACTTGCTGCTTATTATTACTAATATATATAGTCCTCTAAACCTTGAGTTAAATTCTAAAGCAAAATGAAGGGGGCTGTTCCCTCATCCCCTGGCCCACTCCTATATAGGACTCATTGTCTGGGCCTGCTAGTTCTCTTTGTCCTTGATCTCTCTTCCTGTGCTTTGTTCTGAGTCCCTCCTGTAAAATGAACACGTGCCGTATAATTGTCTTGCCACTTCTTAATATTTCATACCTTTCCTCTGCTCTTTGCCAACCAACAGCTAGAAGCTTGATTCTCCACTTATTATTTTATCACTTTTTCACTAGAAATCCACAATCTCAACTTCAAAATTGAGCTGTGATTCTTCAACTCTACTGAAACTGCTATTATTGAAATAACCAATGACTTTCTTTGTCCAGAATTTGTCTTTTTTTTTTTTTTTTTCTGTTTTCTTCACCTGGATTTCTTCGCAATATTGACATTGTTAGCTGCCTTCTTAGAACTCTTCATTTTTATTTCTCTTATACCTTCTCATCTCACAGTTCCATCTGTTGAAATCCCAAACCTTCAACTTCCATCTCAGGTGCGTCTGTCTCATTGGGACCTTTCCTTATTATTTTCTCAGCTGTCCCATCTTCTCTTCACTTTTTTTGGAAAGTCTTTTATCTTCTTTGAATTAAAGATGTTTGGTTGCTGTTAAAATCTCTGTCTTAGATCCTGAGAATGGGGTTCTAAGGGATAGGAAATTGGCTTACATATTTGTGAAAACCATTCAGGAAATGTATTACCAGCAAACATTTACTGAAATCTCACTTAATGTTTTTTGGAAGCAACCTAATCAAATATTCCCATCACTGTGGGTTACTAACATTTGAGTCATGCTAGTGTCCACTATAAGAAAGCTGACAAAAGCCTCATATAGGCAGCTTTACTCGTGCTTGTGACTATGCTACATTTTTGGTGATCCACATTTTACAGATATAGTTCAGTGAAGGTACTGCTCCTTCATCCAAAGTAGTTCTGACCTAAACTTGCTTTTGTATTACCATGGCTGTTATGAGATTGAGATTTCAATTCACTGAAATGCTAGAACAAATTCAAGAGTGCTGAGTTCTGACACTTGTTCCGTATTCCTTAGGTTCCTTTCTTGAGGTGCTTTTTCCCTGGCTGTCTTTTTAAAGCCTCCAGTCTGAAGTGCAGTTTCCACTTGGTAGAACTATAAATGAGCTTCAAAAGATACTAGTTGCCTTTGCATCTAAGTCGCACATGTGTAGTCCTCACACACAGACCTAGAGTGCCTTATTTTTCAATTTGCAAAACCTCAGCCTGCTATGTCTGGAAGGAAATTTTGTCAACAATGAAGAAAAATCAGCAAATACTTAGGCATTTTCTCATAGATAAATTGCTTCAACCTGAATTGCTACAATGATAACCCAAATCTTTTCCCATAGCATAATGGGTAGAACTATATGACATCTCTGATGTCTTTTGCAGGTGAATGTGACCTAAGGTCTGTTCTCTCTCCTTCAAGATGCCAACTACTTCACATTGCCTCCTACTAGTAAGGCTGTTCATCTTTCCTGGGATTTTTGTCTGCTTCCGCAGACTTCCCCAAGAGAGATTGACAGTCGCCTCCACGTCTGCCAGGGACTATGTTACACTTTTAGCACAAGCCTCCACTTAGTCCGTCACATAGCACATTAGACATTCCTTGCTCTTGAACTTATCTCTCTCAAGTGTCTGTACAAGCTCAGGAGAGACTCACCTAGGAGTGGGGTCAAAGTGTCTCTCACTTCACAGAGTGACAGATCCTTTCTTCTTTCTCTTCTCATTTGGAAGAGATAAAAGCCTGCCATGGAACTGATTCAATTTATAAGGTAGACCAAATGAAAAACAAACACAAAACCCACCCAACCTGTTGCCTGATTTTGTCTCTTGATTGTAGGCTTGGACTTTCATTTACTTGACAGTATTTCTTGGTGATCTTCTAAAAGTAAGCTCTGTAGTAGTCTCAGGCAATGCACTGCTATGTCACTGTGCACTTTGACCTATTAAATAACAGATGGGTAAACAAAGCACAGAACAATGTAGGAAGTACAATTATAACAGATCAAAAAATGACAGAGCAGTGAGAAGGGGGAAAATGAGTTTCATAGGATGGAAATAGGGCCAGAGAGCATGATCCTGGCAATGGATATAAAGGAATGAATAAAAGTGGATGGAAAGGATGGATAGGGGAGTTTTGTATTATTCATGCAGCTTTTCTATAATTTTAAGATCATTTTTAAATAAAAAGTTAACAACACCTCAGCAGGTTAGTGGAGGAAAAGCAGACAGAAAGACATTTGGAAGATAAGCAAAAATCTGTCACCCACTTGGTATTTAGAACTTCGGGGTTATGGGGAACTAGTGTAGACAAAACTCCTGGGTATGCGGTTGAGTCTGGATGGATTTAGATTTCTAAAAGGGAGAAAATGAAGAGTTTTAATTAAAGAAGTAACCTGATGGGATTTTCTTTCTAAAGAGCAGCTGTCTATGATCTTATGGGAAGTAGGCTGCTGGGGAAGAGGTAAGACGGGGAGAGAGGTAAGAGGTAGGAAGAGCTAATGATGTTCCATGGTTCAGGTGAGAAGCGGTGGACACTTGCACAAGGAGGTAGCAACAGGGATTGAGAATTGAAACATGAGCTCCTGACACTCTTAGAGGATGGCACTAATACGATTTAGTCACTGACAAGCTTTGGAGGGTGAAGTGGAAAAGGAGTTAAAGATTTAGACTTATCTTCCCAGGTTGATTCAGGTTCATAGAAAAGGAGTTTGTGAGAAGGAAGAAGATAAGTACTTATGTTTTGAGAATTCTGTTTTGAGGTGCCTATTGGATATCTGGGACAAGATGTCTAGTCAGTTGTAGATGTGAAACTCAGACAAAGAAAAAATAAAATGATATAGCTTGAAGATGTCCATGAACATATCCATAATTTTTTAATCTGGTTTCCCATGAGTAGGCATGAGGGGGGCTCACAAACTTCATATATGCACATGCATAATTTCTTGGGCTAGGGATTTATGCTGATATTCCAGCTGCCTTACCACACATGCGTATGTCCCAGACCCATTCCCTGCTCTAATCTTGCCCTAAGAGAGGCATGTTTGGACTGCATTGCCTGAGTCTCTCACCCTTTGATTTCTGGTGAACCATTGTTAAGGGATGAGTGAGAAAGGGAAAGGAAGGCTGAGGTGTCTCTCCCCTTTCCCTCCTGACTTTGGATCCCATTTCTGGCAAAGGCTGTATCTCTATGTGTTACACATCCTGTCAGAGTCCCCTCCTTCATGAAGCCAGCTCCCACTACCCTCCAGGGACAATCTTTCTTCACTATACCTCAAGTCCTGAGTGAGAACACATTTCTTGGTGCCTTGAAATATTTTTCTGGGCACCTGAAAACTACCTATGCATTTGAAGATGTTCCCTAATTACAGCCTGGATAATTCTGAGGGTACTGTTTCGTGCCAGATTTCTAAGTATTTCATGGTCCATGTGTTGTTTTCTGATGTTCTAGTATATAGCTGTGGGAGAAAAACCTCTAATAAACCATGGGAATAGTTGACCCCTTCCACAGAGTGTGGCTTTTGGACTACTTTGAAAACTAGCAAGTACCTCTGGGGATCCACATTTACTTTCACTTACCTTTAAACAATTTTTAGAATTTTAGTGACAAATTGTCATTACTACACATATGAAGCAAAATTGGACTCAAGTATTGTCACAAATTTCTAGTCCTTGCCTTGACTACTGCTAAATTTAAGATAGAAGGACAGTATCAGGTTTGAAAATCTGTGTAATTATATATGAATATGTCAGATGTTGTAAGAAAGTCTAAATAATCTGCTGATCTCTTCAGTCTAACCTGAACTTTCTTGTGTTTCAAATATTTATTTTTACTTTTACTTTTTCATTGAGGGAGATCCAAATGGAATATTTGATAGCCAAGAGACTCAGGGATGCCTCTGCCTTACCCGCTAACACTGTACTTTTGGGCAGAGCTCCCAAGAGGGTTCTTTGTGAGCAGTGGCAGTGAACTGGGTATCAAAGTATAAAAGTGCTGCTTTATCAGCCGAGTAAGTTCCTAGCATTCCAGTGAAAACTTCAACACGGAAGCTGTGCTCCCTGCTGTTTTCACAATTGAGAATATATCCTCGGTTTCTCTTGCTTGATTTCACTTACCCAAGGTCAACAGGAAGCAGGGCAAGTGCAGTAAAATGCTATATTTTTGGAGAGACAACAATGACAACTTGTATTATAGTATATTGTTATTGTTATCCTGTGATATTTTATTATTCGCCATTGTTGCTAATCTCTTACCATAACTGATTTATAAATTAAGCTTTATCATAGGAATGTATCTCTGGTATATGTGTGTAGAGAATAAAGCAATTTGTCTGAGAGCCCTAATATGAAAACCTGAAATCCAAAATCCTAAAGCTTTGCCAACAAAATACTCAAAAAGTTCTAGGTTTTAAAATTTTTCAGGTTAGGAATGTTCAACAGATAAAGTCTATAAGAATATTCCAAAATCCCCAGGACTCCAAAATCTATGAGAAAGGGCATTTTGGGGATACTTTGTGCTGAGCGTTTCATATAAGGGAACCGGATGGGGGGAGGGATCAGTACTATCCATCATATCCACTGAGTGTTTTAGAATATATCCCAACTACTGTACAAATCAAGTGAGTGAATGTGGATTTATACATTCTAAGAAACAGTGACCTCAACAATTAGAAAGGGTGACTTAATTCATAGTTTATAATCTAACCAATCTGATCCAATTAACAACACCCTTCTCTATTTCTGTTTTCATTCTCTCTCTCTCTTTTCCTTTTCTCTCACCTCAACCCTACTATCCTCCTCCCCTTTCTCTTTCTTCTCTGACGACACACAAAAATCTGTAGAAATAGCCCTCACCTGAGGAAATGGCTTAAACCTCCCTTTCTCCATCTTCTTGTTACTTTACCCTGGTCTGAATTTTTCTTACTGATGCAGTACATCAGCATATTCTTTTCTTCCTGACTGTTACTGAAAAGGGAAGCATTAGACTCTTTGGGGGGCACTGGTTTTATATAACCATGTTAACAACATGCTGCTCATTTTTCAAGTAGTCAAGTCCGTAATTCATCAGAAGTTAGCAGATAGGACTGTTTGTGATGGTGAAAACAGACTCATTCATTTCTTTTCTCTTACTGAAGAATCAAAGAGTAAAATAGCAAAGTTGGCAAACAACCTGAGGACCATTAAGTTTAAGTTTTAGATTTTTAGGAAGTCTTAGAAATATGCATTCAAATAAAATTTTAAAAATAAATTAATATATGCCATAAATCTGCTTCTACATGTAGTTAATCGAATGTCTGAGTCCACATGAGAACACCCATTGCTCCTTCCCTTGGTCACTACTGTGTGTGGCCTTTGGGAGCCCTGAATCCTTCAAAGTCCACTTTGAAAACCTTCATTCTATTCTGCAATAAAAGTTAAAGGATGGAAACAGTTGGAGGTCTCCATGGATTTAGAAAACTGCCCCTAATCCACAGTACTTTGCTTTCTTTTGTACTACCTCTTCAGGTCTATCCTATAAGAGTCAGTACCACATACCTGACACTTCAGGTAGCACTGTCCCTATTTCTGGTTTCCTATAAAGCTAATTATCTAAAAATATTTTTATATCAAAATTGTTATACTCTGTGTATGTGTGTGTGTGAGTGTGTGATGCACTGGAGTGTAACAGTTATGGGGTTTCTTCTCATGTTTAGTCAGTCATCAGTTCTGTTCAAGGAGTATCTGTTCATCACCCACTCTATCCCTCCCTCATTTACAATAGCACCCTTAAATTATTTATTCTTCTGTTGTCTTTCTGTCTGTCATTGTTCCTGCTCTTGGCTGAGAAAAGGAAGCCAAGTGATAAACCCAAGTACTGATAAAGTGGACATTTTGTTGTAAAAGGTAAGTTTTATGGCAGCTCCAGAAAGGTAAAGGAAGGGGCTGGGGATTTAGCTCAGCGGCAAAGCGCCTGCCTGGCAAGCACAAGGTCGTGGGTTCAGTTCCCGGTACTGGAAAAAAACCAAAACAAAACAAAACAAAAAAAAACAACAAAAAAAAACCAAACAAACAGAAAGGTAAAGGAAAGAAAAGTGACTTCCAGGAAGCAATTAGAGATTGGCAGAAGTCTCCTAACATGTGTGAGGGACATCAAACACGACATTTTAGGAGGACAAACCAACGCTTGTGTGGATAATAGCTAGATCTATAACTATTGCTGAGATATATCTTAAGTTCAGTAAATATGGAAAGAAAAAGATAAGTGATAACTTACGTTTGATATTGAGAATATCTATTCAAAATGATCATATTCCAAGGGTCACACATACCGTAGATTACATTAATTCTACCATTTCAAGGAACTTGCTCTTCAGGCTAATGTGCATGTTCTTTTGTCAGTGTAGAAAAAATCCCATAATCAATGCAAAGGAAAGCAAGACCTTATTTTGTTTCCATTTGTGCTAGCATAGATTCCAGTGGTGGCAAACCTTTTAGAGCTTTCAGTGATACAATGAGCCCATGGAGGTATGCACCCTATTGGTTTGCTATCACTGATATATTCAAAACAATTTTATACCTCTTACAAGGGAGGATTTAAATATATCAGTGTAATTTGACCATAAGAATTACTTAAATGTTTCCCTAAGTTGTCGGTATGGTTACTAACTCTGTGACAAATATAGTAGGCATGATCAAAACTGAACCAGAATCTGACTTAGCAGAAGAGGGTTGATTTTGTCATTGTTGCTGCTGTGCATGTTGTTTTAAGGGGAAAACCTGTAACCAATTGTGGGTAAGTTCAAGGTAATGAGAGACTGAAAGGAACTTTAGAAATGCAAGTGGAGGTCTTTTGCAGCGAGGTAGCCAGCCACAGGGAGGTCAGGCTGGCCAAGGAGGGTAAAGGTGGGCCATGTTCCTCTTCCCATCAGAGGATCCATACATTGGAGTTTGGACAAGATATTTATCTAACTTCTGTGTCAAAATTAAAGACCTGCTATTGCAGTGAAGAAAGAGATGGAATGCCTAAAAAAACAATAGACAAAAATCAAACCTGTGTTTCAGGACAGGATCCTATGCCCTAGATGACAGAGAAAGGTTTGATGTAGAGCAATTGGGGGACTATTTTGAATTTTGTAAACTATATCTTATGGGTTTTTACACCACTGGTACTTTGTTATGGTTTGTGTCTGTGTGTCCCCCCAAAGCCTCGTGTGGTCATGGGGCAGGCTTTTAGAGTTTGATTGATTATGGGTGTGAGAGCTACACCCACCCTGGGGTGGATAATTTGCATATGTAAGGGAGAGGAAGAAGCTGCTTGGGGCCATTCCTCCCTTTTAGTGCTTGTTGCTTTTGCTGTGTTCTGCCGCCATGAGCTGTAGCCCTCTGCCATGTGCCACTCTGCATTGTAACCTGCCAAGTATGGACTAAAACCTCCACAAACTGTAAGCAAAATAAACCTTTCCTTCCTTAATTTTGAGCATCAGGTATTTTGTCCCAGCAATGAGAGAAAAGTAACCAAGACATACTTGTAATACGTTCTTACTTTACTATCTTTCTTCTCTACCTTACCATTATTTTCATACACATTTATAAGAGGAAGACTGCATTAAAGGAAGCCTACTGTCATAATTTATGGGATGGTACAAGGAAAACAGTGGTAACTTGTGGGATGGACATGCAGTGGTGTGGCATGGTTATGAAGTTCACAGGAAGGAAAAAATACCAGCAGGACTAGCACTTACAATTTTCTTTACCATGGAACTATTTCCATGGATTTTTACTACTTCTTGGCTAATATTTTTATCCTCAAAGGTAGAACTTACTGAGTAGTAGCTTATGAATTTGTCTTTAAAATTCCAGGGTTTAATACTACTTGATGTATTTTGTACTCTACATGGACCAAGAGAAAAATGGGTTGAAATTCTGAGGAGTGGTCACTTGCAAGCTATTTTACCAGGTGGATTTCGAGAAGCCCTAATTAGTGATGAAACCTGTGTTATATGGGTAATCATAAGGGTTTCCTCAGGTGGCAATTAATGCAAAAATGGGTTATTTAGATGGCTTTACGAAAAATTTCACTATACCCCCCATGTATGAGGGTGTTGCATGAAGTTACACCTATTTACGTAATGCCATATCTTATGATCCAAAGATAATAGCAGAAGAATTACCTGAAAAGATCAAGAATGCTGTTTAAGCTTTAATTGATAAGCAGCAAATAATATCAGGAAACATTATGAGTGTTTTGCTAGAATGTTTTCATAAAAAAACAAAACATCACTTAGAAGATGTTTACTATATGTTAATATGTTTGTGGCTATGGTATTGTCTTTTGAATTTTATAGGTCTCATAATTAGTATTTTCTAAAATCATGTTAATAAACTTATTTCTTATAATATGTAAAATGATAACCATTGATAATTTCCTACCATTTTGTCTGTAATTTGCTAAGTCCCCCCTATTATTATGTTATCCTTCTTTTATTCTTTAAAATAAAAAAATAAAAAAAATAAAAAATAAAAAAAATAAGCTTATTTCTTAGAATTTCTTTAAATTTATATCATCAATTTTGTTTTGCAATTAATTGTGTCAGATTTAGTAAGTAACTTGTTACATGCCTAATAATTCAGAAAATGATCATATTTCATTTGTAGATTCTTAATAATGTATGATAAACATATAGATTCTTGAAATTAAGTTTTTTAATAATAGCAGTTTAGGTTAAGCAAACATTTCTGAATAGTGTATCTAATTTCTGTATCTGCTGGACTGAGCTACTTATGAGAGAGGGCACAAACTAGGGTTTAGCATGTTGATGAGTTAGAAAAGAATGCTTTTACCTGTTCCCTCTTTCCTTTCATGGTTTTGGATGTCATGTGAAATTTTTGTGGATCCATAATTTACTTTTTTAAAACATGGTAATATTGTGGTGAGGATATTTATTTATTTATTTTTGAGACAGGGACTTGCTAAGTGGCTAAATTGAGGTCCAACTTGCTGTTCTCCTGCCTCAGCTTCCCAGAGTGCTGAGATTAAATGGGTGTACCACCACAACTGCCTAGAATGTTATTTAACCTGTTTATATTTACTGCAATTGATAATTTTTGAACCAGAATTATAGCTGAATTAATTAAATAATATCAAAATCCTTTAGGAGCTATTTATATATTTTGTCCATCAGATGTTCAAATTATTCCCATAGGTATGATGTCCAATTGCCAAGCACAATGAGAGAGATGTACTGTTTTTCAAACCAAATAAAAAGAAATTGGGTGAATTATAATTTATATTTGTTATTTTTATAAGTTATTATATTTTTAACAAGAGCCTGTAAACAGGCAATATAGGATGGATTGTCAGCCCTGTAATACAACATTTAGTAGCACAGGAATAAAAATCATTGTTGTTCTCTGCCTTCTGTGTTAGAAGCTAATTGTAGATTGAGGAGAGCAGAACTAAAGAAAGTTCTGATTTTGCTCAATATTATGGCTCATCCTGTTTAACTTTAAAACTAGTCAAATGGCATATTTCAAAAAAGTACTTGAACAATGAATTTATTTGAATGCGAAGTCCTCTAAAAGTTAATGGCTTTTGAATTGTTGCCTTCTTGAAAATTAATTTTTAAAAGTATTTCATTTAAAAAGTGTCAGAAATGAAATGCAATATTGCCTGCCCTTTCTACGTGTTAAAGTCCTTGGGTTTTATATAGAGCTTTTTCTACAAATGTACACTTACATGCAATGTGTATAAAATTAATGCAAAAATAAAAATAAAACAATTGCAGATTTAAAAAAATGAAATGCAAGTGAAGAAGTAATAAGATAGCAGACCCTTAGTTTGAAGGCTTAGCAGAGGAATGAGTCACAGCAATAATTTATCTAAACATAACAGATATAAAAAGAGTGGGTTAGGGCCTGGGATGGAGCTCGACAGTGCAGCACTTACCTGACAAATGCCGGGACCTGAGTTCTATTTCCAGTACCAAAAAAAAAGAAAAAAAAATGGGTTTGACCCTGATTCCACCATATATTACTCTGTCCCTCAGAATCCTTTCAATCTTATTGAGTCTTGGGTTTCCTTTTTGGTTAAACTAGAATAACCACACCTGTCTGATCTTCTACAGTTCCTGTGAGTACTCAGTGGGATTGTATATGGGACCATTTCCTATGCTGAGAACTGATATTTGTTTGTTTTTCCTGTTCTCAGATGGACCATATGAAATCCTAAAGCCTAACCAGATGTAAACCTGGTGAACAACTATAAACAAAAATCAGAATATTCTAGTAATAATAACTTTTAAAATCAATATTGCATAAAAAGTACCTTGAACTTCTTTCTCAGAAAAGAGGTGGTGCCTTTCCCCTTCAGGTTTTGAAATTCAAGAATTTATAATGTTTGTGTTGAATTGGCAGTGGGAAGAGGGAAAAGACAGAGTTGAGAGAGTTCTTAATTTATTATTAATAGTGAGGCCTTAGACTGTATTCTTAAATGACCTCCTTCTAGAATATGAAGTGGTATGCTTAAGACCTAGCCATTGATGGACTTACAAAAAGAGTTATGTTTTCCCTCATCAGACAGCTTACTCCTCATTGCAACTGGGAAAGTGAAAACCTGACCCCAAGGAACTCATCCTTCGTGTACAATAAACATTGAATGGAATTGGTTGGCTGCAGAATCAGGGTTTTATTTCCGTTCTTTAGTGCAGAGGTAGTTCCTGAGGAATATTTTCTGGTAGTGCGTCATTTCCTTTCTCAGCTGTGATGTGGAATCTCTCTGTCTTGGCAGGAAGAGAGATTTACACTCTACTTATTTACTTTTGGCACAACAGTTCCTATTTTAACACCTATTTGAAAGTGTAAAAACATTTTTCTGTTGTTGGGGGAATGAATTATTCATATAATTTTCTTGCCTTGAAGAAGAACAATGATACATCATTCTTTTAAATATCTGTCAGCTTTCAGTTTTAACTCTTCCAGTTCCTAACCCCTTACTGCTTCTGATCAAATCATTCATTGCATTTGAACCTGTCGAAATGCTCAAAAGCAGTTCTGGGCTCAATTTGACTTCTTAGCTCTAAAATAAATGTGTCCTTCTTATCTGACTATTGTGGAACAACCTTACAATTACATTTCTTTGTGGCCACTTTCTGGAATCCTACAGTGATCCATTAGAAGCACCCAAGAAATAGCACAGGATATAACATTTTTATAATGCAGCTATGCCATGTGTCAAAAACCTAAAATTATTTATTTCTAGTAGTTGACATCAAGCATATGCAAATCTATTAGCTATGTGAACTAATAAGTGTTGTTTGTAATAGAGAAATCCCAAGAAACTAATGAAATGCCCAATATGTTATAGAACTGAGAGAACTTTGAAAAATTTGTGAGAATAAGCCATTGAAAATAATGCTGTAAAATTACATTTATTTATGTGAAAATCATTTCATAGAATTCTAAATAAGAGATGACATATGGTGTGAATATGTGATCACATTTCCATATTACAGATTATTTATTTAAACTGTTAAAAACAGAAAATTGTATAAAAAAGCACACAACAGCATACTATCAGTACTTATCTCCAGGTAGTATAAATGCAGATAGTATTTATTTTTTCTTTTAATCTATTCATTTGCTAAGTGGCAATTTGGATTAGCCCATACTGAGCCTATATCATAAAAATTAGAATATTTGGAATGATTCATACATCTTCAAGTAGGGGACTCTAAGAGAGAAAGGTAGCAGAAGTTGACTATAGGTGGTTTTTTTCCTAATTTGGGGTTTTTTTTTTAGCTTTGTTAACAAAAACTTAAAATGCAAGTTAAAACCTGGTTGTTCTACATGTGTTTATTCTGAGCTTCAAATAGTTCTTGTAGATTCAAACTTTTTGATGAATTAACACCTGCATTTTCAATCTAATTTTTCCATTTGTCATATGCTACATTGTATTTTACTATTTACCAAAAAGGTTATGATGGTTAACTTTATATGCTGACTTGATATCAATATTCACCTAAATGTTAATTTGTGATATATCTGTATGTTTCTGCTGCTATTAACATTTGGATTAACAGTCTGAATAAAGATTTCCCTCTGTGAGGGGATATCATCCTGCTAATTGAAAGCCTTAAAGGCACAAAAATGTGGGTGAAGAGAAGATTGACTTCCTTTGTTTGGCTGAGCTGAGTATCAGTTTTCATGTGCCCTGCATGAGACTGGATTTACAATGTTCAGCCCTCCAATTCTCAAAACCATAGCAGGAGCTTACCTGGGTCTCCAGTTTGTAAATAAATCATGGGACTTCTTAACTACAATAATCATGTTAGCTAATTCCTATCAGTTTTACTTCTCTGGTGAACCCTAATAGAGATTTGATTAACAAAGATGTCCCTTTATAATGGAAGGAAGCTTCAAACACCATATGAGGGTATTAATCATGGAAATATAAAATGGGTAATTTTTTTAAACAAAGAACAGAAATCCCCAAAGGGTTTTATTTTCACAAATAATTTTTAAAGAGGTTTAGATATTCAGTTTGTAATTTCTTCTCTTTGTGTTAATAAGTATGATACATTTTATACGAATATCACAATATACTATGCCCTAAATAAACTTTCTTTGTTCTAACAATGAAATTAATATTTGTTTTCTTCAGAATATTTATACATCCACATATATTTTGTGTGTGTTATAAATAATTGTTTTTCTGTACCCATAAAATAGCTAGAAACTGAAAACTCACTATATTTTCAATGGTTCAATTCATTATCATTTATATCTTCTTTCAGGAAAGACAGTTATCAAAAAATCTCAAGTTTTAGGCTTTCACTGCTTAATGTGAAAGTTCAAACACTAGGAAGAGAAAATTTTTCTTACAAAAATCTCATAGTGCATCATAGTTTGAAAACTCCCTGACATTTTACAAAGAGACAGTAAATGTTCTTATGGCTTAATTTTTCAGGCTTTTTTAAAACAACATTCACACTAATTTCTTTTCACAAGCTTAAAAGTATACTCCCCCCATTTATTATTTTCTTTTTTTAAAAATATTTTTATCTTGGCCCTTTTCTCTTCCCTTTCTTCTTCATCCTTCATTTATCTTCTTCATTTTTATCCCTAGTAATTCTTTCTTAACCATAGTAATAGTGTAGATGCAAAAAAATGTAGGAAAAAATTTGGTTCTAAGGATTTTTAAAAAACTTAATGACTGTGAGTGAGTATTATTTTCTGAGAATAAAAAGGAGAAGGCACATCAGAACTCCCAAAATGTAACTTTTTCAGTAAAGGTTGTATTTCAGCTGCTAGTAACAGAAAAGTGCATCAAAAACTCTGACTTAACCTGGAATTCTTTACTAGGATTCTTATGGTTTCATATGTTATATTTAACTTTTTAAAAATTAATTTTATGGGTACATTTTAAATAGATACATTGATAGCATTCACTATAGGGAATTTGTACCTGTATGTGATATATCCCGATTCTTCTTTTTTTTCCCAATCCCCTCCCCTGACTTCAACCCCTCTACCCTTCCTTATTTACAGAAGCTGTTTCCATTTTTTCTTCTGTTCTCTTTTTTCCTTTTCCCTTCCTTCCTTCCAGAGGTTATATTTAAGTCTTCAATCAATTTCAAGTTAATTTTTATATATGGTGTAATACAAGGATTCCATTCCTTTTTTGCACATGGATATTCAGTCATTTGAATGTCATTTATTGAAGAGATTTTTTTCCTCATTATATATTCTTGGCACTCTTGCCAAAGAGCAATAGATCATATATGTATGAACGTAGCTCTCTATTCTGTTCCATTGGTCTGTGTGTCTATTATTATGCCAGTACTATAGTGTTTTGATTCGTAATATAGCTTGAAATCAGGGATGTAATATCTCCAGCTTTGTTCTTATTTCTTAAAATTGCTTTGGATAATCGAGTGTTTTGTGGTTCCAGGCCAACTCTACAATTGTTTTGGTAATTTATTTGTGAAAAATACCACTGGAATTTTGATAGAGATTGAATGAAATCAGCAGATTGCTCTGGATATGGTCATTTTAACACTGTAGATTCTCTGAACCCTTGAACTGGGTATCTTTGCATTCATTTCTATCTTCTGTAACTTCATTCATCAGTGTCTTATAGTTTTCAATGTATAGATCTTTCACTTTTTTGGTTAAATTTATTTGTAAATATTTTATTCATCACACACCTTCTCTGGATCGAGTTTAGGAGTGGCTTTCCTGGGTGCCTCTCTGGCTCAGAATCTCTTATAAATTGTAGCTAGGTTGTTAGCAAGAAAACTGTAGGTATAGAAAGCTGAACTGACATTGGAGATCCACTTCCATGAGGGGTCATTTGTTGTTGGTAGGAGACCTCAGTTTCATATAGCACAGGCTGTACAAAAAGCAGTATACAGGATACTGTTCAACAGTAAAGTTTTAGTTCAAGCAAAAAAACCCCGTTGAGACAATATGTGTCAAGTTAAATGTTTTTCTAATTAACTCAACAAAGTGCTCAACTCAGTCTTACCCCCTAATATAGAGATGACTTCACTGTGCAGTAAACATTAAATTAAGCTTGGCATCTTCATTAAATTTCAAGAGCTGCTATAAAGATTGCCATAAATTGGGCAGTTCAAGAACAGATAATTATTTTTCACCCATATCAATGTGTACCCAGATTGAAGTATGCTTATATGATACAGTGATACTTAGTACATCTGGACCAAATATCCCTATGTTTTTTTTTAAAGTAAGCATCAGTGAGAATTACCTATGATAAAAAAAAAAACCCATAGTATTTTCTTTTTCAGATTAATCTCTTCCAAGCCAGGTATGGTGGCTCATGCCTGCAATCACTCGGGAGGCTGAAGCAGGAGGATTGCCATGAGTTCGAGGCCAGCCTGGGCTACATAGCAAGTCCAGGCCTACCTAAACTACATAGTGAGACCCTGTCTCAAAAAACAAATCCAAAACAAGCCAAACCAAATCAATCTCTTCCAAAAGCATTTTAATAGAATTTATTTGTTATATTCACCACATAAACACTTTATTCTAGAATTTTTCCCCAAAGTTATAGTTTTGTTCATTGTAAGTTCATGTTATCCTAGGATAGCCTTTAAACATAGCCTTGGAAGATATTTGAAATAGATTATTAGTACAAGGGTTAAAGTAAAAAGGGAAGCATTAAAACGTGTTAAGTCTTATACCTATAGACTTTTTAGGAGGATACATCTAAAATATCAAAACTCTTAGGGCGTACTTCAAATAAAGGACTTTTCTCAATAGTATTCTAAAACCCTGAGATATTTTCTAACAGGGTGATGATACTCCTTACCGTCTGCTAGCCCACTGTCTGGTAGATGTGTCAGAGCTCAAAAGAGCTGATTTTTATTTGCCATATTCAAGGTCTAATTAATTTTTCTGTGTTGGGCAAGAGAACTGTCATGAGGAAGTAAAATCATTAAACACCAGTGAGTAAGGGAACATAGTCTTCTTGGGTTCTGCTGTGAATTAGCATCCAGCATCACTGTGGCAGCTAATTTCTCCCTGAATGTCTCCTTTACAAGGTCATAATGTAAAAGAAGACTGCACAACTCTTGTAATCTTTAAAAACAAAGGATAACAATGGATTAAAAAGCTATTATTACTTCCATAGTTACTGTTAATAGTTAAGAATTCATTAACCTCGTAACATTAGTGCACTGTAAATGAGAAAGCTAGCATACAAGTCAGGTTGGTTATGCATAGGATAAAAGATGTCATTTGAATAAAAGGCCTAGAAATACACAGTGCTGGACAGATTCCATACATTCTGAATCCTTGGAATTTAGGTATAAATGCTTTTCCACCTATTTTGCTGCTTGCTGTAGTCAGGGTTTGCAAGGGAATAGATTTAATACAGGACACATTATTTACAGAATTATTTTATAATATTCACCCAAAAGTCAAATGTAGAAAAGTGTGCGAGATCTGTCTGCACACCGGAGACCCAAAGTATCCAACCAGGGGCCTCAAGCCCATGGAGAAGTCTCAGGCGAGTTACATCAAAGATCTGCACAGCAAAGGCTCAGAAGCCACTGATGGAAGCTGGCAAGTCTGCACTGCATCTGGGTGAAGGATCTGTGTCAGCTGACACCACGGCCATTCTGGGCAACAACGAGGAGCCAAGCTCCTCCAACCAGAGCAGAGGAGTTGATCACTTTGGTGAGTTGGTCTAGAAAAACATGTCTTTTTATAATATTTTACTCTTTTAAGAGTATTTTACTGACCCTAATACAGATACTATAGTGGGTATGGGTTAAGCATAGAGCAGGTTTCTACCAACTGAAAATTTTTGTAACCAACTGCCACTTGAGAGGTGGAACGTTTCTTCCAGTGGCTACATTCCTCCAGGGAAGTATATTCTGGGCTAATAAAATAGTTTTACCTGTTTTTGAAATTTAAACAAATTTCATGAAATTTAAAATTTAGATAAATTTCATATGCAGCCATATTGTTTGTACATATTTATATCTCATTTCCTTGAGTCAGCATTATACACGACCTCCACCCATGTTTTACATGTAACAATATTTTGTTCTTTTTCATTGCTGTTTAATATTCCATTGTGTGAATTACCATAATTTATTCATTCTCTATTTGTGTACACAAGTACTTTCTAGATTATAGAGAGTCTATAAATACTCTCATACCTGCATTTAATCTATAAATGATGGATTCTTACTGAATACCTATCTAGGTTTTAGATTGTAGAGTATAGTGTTTATATGTTCAACATCTCAAAAGTATGGGAATCAACTTCTATCCACACTAGTAGTGCACTAGGTTATTTTGAAAGATTATTGCCTATTTATTAAGAATTGTTTTCTCTTCATTGCAATTACATTTAAAACATCCAGCTGAACAGAATGCAGCTATACTGAGATTGGTCCTTGTGGCAATAAAGCCCCAAAAGATGACAGACAGCAGGACGTGGCTTGTGATATACATGAGGCTGGAGAGCTACAAGATCATACATTTCTGCTTCTGTTTCGTGACCTGATATATTTTGATGGCAGTCCTTAACAGCTGTGGATTTATTTTTCTAATGGTTTCTGGGAACTGAAAGAAGTTTGAAAGCAGCCTGATTCATATAGACCACACAAGTAAGAAAAGGCATATTAGATAACACAAATAGGAGCTCGAGTGGCGCCAGAGAACAAAGCAAAAAAAACTAACTTATTAGGTAACTAGTGGACCCAGGCGTGAAATTTAGTAATATGCTGTTTCAACATAAAAGGCTAGGCCAACCTTGTTTGAAATTGTAGAAGTGTCTGACAGCTAGCAGAAGGAATGTGTGAGTTTTCACCCTGAAACCCTTCTATACCAAGAGCAGTTTCGATTTTTCAGGTGGTCTCCAGTTTTAGCAATGAGAAGAAATTGTATTAAAATATGAGATCTTATATTAATTCAAACCATTCATAAATCTCTGTATTTTGGGTAAAACCATGTTAAAACCACAAATCAGCAGGAACAAATAAAAATTTCAGTATGAGCTGATCACTGTCTGAGTTTGAGGGTGAACACGCTCCTTCCCCACTTTATCCTGAAACCCTGCCAGTTGTATATTTTCACATCATGTTTCTCACAGATTGGTCCCAGAGATGCTAAGTAACTCATCTAAGGTCTCAAAATTTACAAATGAGGTTTATCTGACTCTCTACTGCCTCATGTTACCAGAGAGGCATTAAAAAGGAAGTAGCATATTTTGGCAGTAAACAGCAGTCAAACTGTAGAAGTATTCTCTGACAGATGTTACCAATGCTCTTTAAATCTCCATCATCCCACTCCCTCTGACAGAAGTAGCTGACTACTGCTTGAGTCTTTCACCTTCTGTTGTCTTAAAGAGGCAAGCCAAGCCTAGATAAATCACTGCCTTTGTTGTCCTACTCCCCTGTCTGTACCCATCTCTCCCTCTCTTTATGCTTTGATTTTCTAGTCTCTTCTCCTCCTATCCAGTGACCTTACCTGTAAAATGGGTCTTCAAGTTGTCCATAGATTTTTTGCTAGACAAGCTGCCAAGCTGCGATAAAAAATGAATAGAGGAGGTTCTTAGTGGAATGTAAGGAGGTTTGAGGGAGGGATTTTAGTTCAGAGGAGTCTTCCTATTCCCTGTTGAATCACTACTCAGCCATCAAATTCTCTTTCTTTTCAAGGTACAGTTAAAGTGACTTGGGGAATATGCCACTGTCTCTCTCATTTAGCTTTATTGTGAAGCTTGATCTTAACGCAGGTGTGAACCAGTGTTACAGATAAAGAGATGTTTCCATTCCCTTTAATATCTATAATCAGTACTTTTATGATCATACAGTCCAACCACCTCAGTATATGATTGAATTTCAAAAAATTAGACCCAAGAATGCCAAGTTAGAGAGGAGTGAATACTTGAATGAAAATCTTGCAACTCATAGTTTAGTCCTTGGATTTAAAAAAATGTTATAGTTTCGGGGCTGGGGATTTAGCTCAGCGGCAAAGCGCCTGCCTGGCAAGCGCAAGGTCATGAGTTCAGTTCCCGGTACCGGAGAAAAGCCAAAAACAAAACAAAAAAAAATGTTATAGTTTCATAGATAAATAAAATTAAGCAATATAATGCCAGCTGGTTAAATAGTCTCCATTTCCAGCATAGACTCAAAATGCATAAGAGTCAGCACTGGATTGAGAAAGATTATGAGTGGGAGAAAAAATTTGTCAGATTTGTTCTACAAAAAATTACCATTAGATGTCTTCATTCCAAGCTCAGAGTGTACATAAAGCAATCTGCTGCTCACAGTATGTCCATGGCAACTTGTTTCTCTTCCTAAATCAGAATTGTGGTCTAGTAATTTGCCCGTCTGGATACTAGTTTATGTCTTCTCTATGTATAAAAGTTCAGATTTTTTTCCTCCCTTCACAAACACATTGTACCTTTTACTTTTTGAGACATAACTGCAGTGATTGTTTTGGCCTTCATGTGATCATATACTCACATGCCAAGATCACAGTCATGTGTTCGCTGATTGTTACTGAGAGGTTACAGAGCAGTCTGTATTTTTCTGTCATCTGTAGGTCCTGCTCCAGCCCATTGTTCACAACAGGTTGACAATGCAGTCTTTCCTGAACAGGTCACAACAGCCCCACTACTTTCTATCTGGTGGAATTTAACTGAGAATGTCACATCATAGCCTACACCAGAACTCAGTTTCCTTACTATTACAGGATTATTTTGGTAAGCAGCTTGGTAAAAACTAAAAGCTAGATATCAAATTCTCCTTGACAGAATGTTTAATCATTTGACAGTTAATAGGTTTTAAAACAACTTACTAATCTTTATATTTTTGAATGATTCATTATCTCATTATATCCCCTGTAGTTCTTTTATTTTAAAACTTTATAATTTTTAAAATAATTGCCATTTAATATTTATTATGCCACTATACTTTGCATTTACTTGCTTATATTTCAGCAAATGAAATAAACAACATATGCAGTTGAATTGTGCTGTCAGGCTGCCCCGTGTTAAGTAGTTAGAACATCTCATCTATCTTTAGCTAAACTTCGTGAGGTAGGTATCATAGTTAACTTTCTACAGAAAAAAGCCGAGGCTCCGAGAGGTTAAGTTGTTGTCCTAATGTTCAGGGGCTAGGTACTGGTTCATAATCCAAGCCACCTGATGCTAAAGTGCTCTTCAGAGTGAAAGAACGTTATCCTATTCTGACGTGAATGACCTTCCTGTTCCAGATTCGCCTGGGCCATTTATCTACAGGAAAAAAAAAGAAAATTAAAAATACCAAGTTTGATAATGTAACTATTAGTAAGTTACTAGATGGAATGAAACAAAGTTGTGAGTGCTCAGAGCAGCATGGGGGTTGTCAGCAGAAATCTATTCAGATACCAGTAATTGACTATTTTCCCAAAATCTAAAAAACTTTCACGTTGAACATGTGACTTTGAGTAGAAGTCTGTCTAAAAGATTCTATAGGTGTTCCCGTATATTTAATCAGATAGTTGAAGCGTATCACTTGAAAAATCCAGAACTTTGCTATGTAGCAGAATACTTCTGATCTGTTTTTGTTTTTAATTCTCTTATCTTATCTTCTCCTGTGTTTTGATCTATCTGATTCTTCTTTTAGTTACTTCTTTCTACTGTGCTATGACCTGAGAAAAACTATAATGCAATGTTGAAGGGCATCTGTGCAGACTGTGATTGAAATTTTTAGGGGTAAAGTAGAACTTCAGTTTTAGCATATTTGAGCACCAGAGAGATTTTACAATTCTGAAGCTCTGATTTATCTGTTTACACCTTGACTTACTCACTACACATAAAGGCACATATAATAAAGTGATGGTAAATATGCCTAACAATAAAAAGTCCAGAGTAGGAACATACAAATAAGAACCGACTCTTGGAAACCACACTCCAAAGACAGATTTAGTTATGATTTTTATTATGATCCAAGCTAATGTATAAGTCTTGGAAGGATATCTCATAGAAAGTTTCAAACATGATTTTAATATATTTTCTTAAGTCCAGGGCTGTGATGTAGTAAGATAGAAATCACTGTTTTAGTATTCCTTCCAAGAAAACCATAACCATCATTATAACACCTAAATAATTATATTAAAAAATATGTTGAATCAAAGAATAGAATACAGAAGTTTGTTTTGTAGGATATTTTTTAAAATTTATTTTAAAAATAAAAGAAGGAAAGCATATTAACAGTCATCCCTTTACAAAGTAGCATAAGAACAATACAAACAATACAGAGCTACAGACAAAATTGTAGGAAATTAACAATGGTTGTTGTATTATGTATTGACATCTTCAAAGTGGTTTCTCAGGAAAACAAATAGAGACATGCAAGATTGATCAAACAAGTAATCATTTACTGTTCTTTTCAGTAAAGCAATAGAAGGCAGTAGTACAACTATGTTACCTATCCTGTATATATATATATATATATACATACATATATAATTTCCCCTTCTTTCCCTTCTCTTTTCCCACACCCCAGTTACCCTTTACTTTTGAGCATTTTCCTTTCATTTCACAATGTCTATTATACCTCCTACTTTTTAATCACTTTTTCAGGTTCTTACAGTAGTGAGACAATATGTTGCTTACACATGCAGTTCTGATTTATTTCACTTGTGAGTATGGTCTCTAGTAGCGACCATTTACTTGTAAAAGCCTCGAGTTTATCTTTCTTTATAGCTGAGTAATATTCCATTATATAAGCGTACCACAATTTTTTTATGCAATCCTCAGTGGATGGACATTTGGGTTGCTTCCACAATTTAGCAATTACAAATTGCACTGCTATGAACATGGGTGCACATATATCGCTGTGATATGAAGTTTTCAGATCTTCTGGGAAAATACCCAGAAGGGGAATAGCTGGATTAAATGGGATCTTTAGACCTAGTTTGCGAGGAATCTCCAAACTGATTTCCACAGTGGCTTCACCAGTCTGCATTCCCACCAGCAGAGGAGAAGTGTTCCTATTTCTCCACAGCCTCGCCAGCATTTGTTATTGGCTGATTTCTTAATGGACATTTCTATTGGACATTAACCAATGGATCAGACAATAGTTACAAAATTTATGTGGTTAGGAGACTCAACTTAATTTTTGCTGTTATTATTAGTCTCATGTTAATTATAACATTTTGATCTCATTCTTCAATTTTATAACATATAATATCAAAGATTCTACAAATGCTTACAAGGATCAAAATAATATCCTCCACCATTATAGTGGATGCCTACATGCATTACAGTGTAAAGTCCCAGCATCCATCATGTGGTTTTATACATGTGTTATAACACTAACTTGTCAACACCCACACTGGTTGTCTTCATTGGCGTTTGGCTAGCTGCAGACCCTAAGATTGTGAGGATTTGAGAGCAGCTTTATTAGGGTGCTTTTTCCTGGTAAAAAGAGAGAAGGAAAATGAGAAGAACAGTCAGGCAATGAAATGTATTATCAAGCAACTTACCCTGTGGAAAATTGGAACTTAAGCCAACTAGGGAATTCTGGCATCCCACACAGAATATATACCTCACCCTGAATCCACCTAACAGCAGGGAAAGAGGGATATGTATACACTAACTTGTCAGTCATCCCTAAGCAACGGTCCCCTTGGACATTAATTCCTTAACACTTTGGTCTCCCATGTGCTTGAGCAGAGCAGGCTCTGGAAGTCAGAGAATGCAATTAGGCTAAATAAATAAATAAATAAATGCATGTACCAGCAGTCAGGCTTATGGGCACTGAAGTGCCAAAGGCAGCAGGATGTGGGTGAAGGCCTGAAGACTAGGTACATGACTGAAGGTGAACCGTTATTGCAATCACACGGTGCTCCTCACTCCTACATGCAATCAGCCATCAGTTTTTGCTGATGCTGCCTCCTCTTTCCCTGCTATTTTTGCTATCTTTCTGTTCCATATGCTTGCTTGCTTGCATCTTAAGACACCTGAGAATTATTGCCTCTTAGCTTTGGTGTAGGTTGGAGATTGGACCCCTTTGCAGGGATGTGTTTCCACTGCAGTATTCCTATTAGAGTCTTTCTTCACAGCTTTCCCTCCCCAAGATGCTTCATGCAAATTTCTCCTGTATTTCATGGAACATATTTTTAGCCCCATTTTAGTGCTTTTCAGAATCTCCCTTTTTATTAAAGTTCTGTTAACAGTCATCTCTCTCTCACTAGATTGCAAGCTCCTAAAGGTCAGATGTTGGTGATCAATTGTTACATCACCCACTGCCATGCTACATGCAGAGTGGGCATTTGATAAATGCATGTTGGATTCTTAAATTGAATAATTTAAATCCAAAGTAAGTTGGAGAAAATGCTGTTTTGAGGGGGCCAGCAGATTCTGTTACCTGGACAGGGAAAACATACACTCAATTTTTCTAACAGCTTGCACTTAAACTGTCATTAAAATTAAAGTCCTTTATTATACACCTTTATTGTTGCTGAAATAATACTCCTTGTGCCTTGGAGCAGTAGGTGTAACAACCTCCCTTAGTTATAATTTTGTAACATCAGACATCAGGCAGTTGGGAAATTGCAAGCACTAGTAATATAACTTTACATATAGTATATCATTACAAATGAGAAAACAGGGCCTGAGGGCAGGGATGCTCTGTAACACACTTTTCTGAGAAGAAAGAAAATTCAGTGGCATGACAATAAATTTCTGTGAAAAGCATTTTTGACTTAAAAAAAACAGACAGTGCCCATTTAGCTGCCCTTTAATAATTTCAGTTAAATTCTGCATGGCAACATGCTAAAATAAAACAAATTTCATTCTTCCTCTCCATCTCTCTGTCTCTCTGTCTCTCTGTCTCTCTCACACACACGCACATACACACACACACTTGCATTGTGTGCACACACAGCATGCACATGAGTCTCCCAGAGTCAGGGACCTGAACTGGGCAGATCACTCTGTTTTGCCCGAAACACTCATTTTCTCCTCGCCAATTCCTGTATCTGCACACTTCAGTAAACTAAATCTAATCTGAGTGAGGAAAACAGCCTTTAGGTGGGATGAGAACAAGAACGAATGTCTCCCTTCTGTTCAAATGAATTTGTGTTTGGACCGAAAAGAGGGACAGCCCTCCCGGGACTAGGAGAAAAGGCCCAGGATGTGGGTGGACCTTACTGGCAATGCACTTCGAGTCACTTCCTCTCTGCGGCCCGCAGCCCTCAGGTCCCCTCAGATAGAGATATCACATGAATCAGGAGGCTGTGTGAGAGATACCCCAAATAGCAGTGACTTTAACTAACATAGGAATAGTTTGATTCATTATTGTTTTTAATTTTTTATTAAAAATCACATCTTAGAAGGAGGCAGAGCAAGGATGATGTGGGAAATCATATCCAGGATCATTAGGGACCTAAGTCCCTTTTACTATATTTCTCTGTTGATATCTGTTTTCTACCTTCAGTATTGTCTCCTGATCATAGGTGGAGTCTGAACTCCATCCATCACCTCTGTTTTCCAAGCGGGAAAAAGAAAGGAAAAACAAAGAAGATGAAAAAAAATATTCCCTTAGTCTATTAATGTCCTTGAAGAGTCCACTCAATTACTTTCTCTTATGCTATTGGCTGCCTTTATTAGTGAGGAAGTAATGCATTTTTATGCCTAGGCTCCCTGGTTAGAGTGTTCCTTGTTAAGAAAAAAGAGAAAAATGGATGTTGGGTAGGTAAAATGCATATTCTATATGACATTGACTCTGTTAGATGCTTATGGAACTGGACAGTAAAAGAGAAGTCACAGTTTGTCTTAAGTGCCTAAACAATCTCTGTGAATTCTTAGTTTTGTTGTTGATGCAGTTTTGTTCACTCAGAGAGAGAGAGTGAACAACGATAGTATGAAGTAGGGCTGACATTTTGTGAAGTACTGAAATCTTGAGGTGGCTTACACTTTTCAACATCTGGAATAATAGGAAAATTTGCACTAGGCTTTATGTCAGGAAAGCACAAACCTTTTATTAACATGACTTAAGTCTGCCCAGAGGGCGAGCTTGGTCTGGAAGGAAGCAACTGTCATTATATTTTTTCTTCTGGCCAAAGTGTTCTCTTTGCTCCTTTGTAACTTTCAAAAGGAGTTGAGCTAAATCTAGTTTTAAATTCTTAGGGTTTCATTATAAAAAGAAGAAGATTTGAGCTGTCTATGATGGGAGTGGAGACCAGGAAGCCCCATGTTGGATTCTCGACTCATAGACAAAATACAGACTAGATCTTGATGTTCTGGTCACCAGTCTCTGTAGCCTCTATAAGAGAGGACTGCTCACAGGCTTTTTTTTTTTTTTTTTGTAGCAGGAATCAAACTCAGGACCTTGCACTTGCCAGGCAGGCGCTGTGCCACTTAGCTATATCCCCAGCCCTACAGGCTTTTGTTAGGATGATTATCTGCTCCTTTCAAGTCTAGAATTTCCTGTTTTACCTTTTAGTAGGGATTCTTGGTTCTCAGGTTCCTAATTCTGCTCTCTGACCTTCCAAATGTCAACAAACATATTTTTCAAAAAAGAGGCCATGGCGTAATGCACCATCTAAGATAGCAGAGGAGAGCAGTGCATGTGTGGGGCCCTCTGGACACTGTGACTGCATAGTTCTTGCTTCTAAGGAGATTAAAGTTCACACATCTAAGTCTCACATGGATCATCAGCCACTCAATCCATAAGCTATGCACATATTGCTAACCTCAGCTACAGAGTAGTTAGTCCTCATATTTGATCTGTTTTGTCTAATATGTTCTAAATGGAATACATTTGATTCAATATCAAAGGCCTATTAAGGAGACAGTCTTTAAATTTTAAGATTTTGAAGCATCTTCATCAATTTTCCCTCAGATATTATTATATATTAAATGATAATTTTTGAAAGCCTTTGTCAGTGAATATACAGTAAAAAGTAAATGTGTGTGTGTGTGTGTGTGTGTGTTTATACTCAATTCTAATTCATCCTGAGCAGTTCATAGAAAATCCTATCACTGTTAAAGAGCTTGTAGCATTTTTTTCTCCCCATAGGAAAAGTTCAAAGTTGACAGTGAGTTCACTTGAAGAGATATAATATGAAGTCAAAGCAAAGGAAACTTGGCAGGGCAAACTAGACAAGTCTTTCCAAGGAGTCTTGGCCCCTATCATCCATTCTGTGACCTTACCTGAAACAAAACCCTGTCTGCTTTATCATCCTGTATGCCCCAGGGATTTAAGTAGTAATTCATGCTGTCTGCAAAGTGAGTACTGTACACATATGCGCACTGCGTTCCTGCCATGCTGAGCAGGCCTGTTCTCCTACTGAGACAGCCTTTCAGGGGTGTTTCCCTGTATTTCCCAGAACACGGTGTATAGGGGCAGAAACAGGAAGACTGTTACTCTTTACAGTGCTTGGAGAGCATTTAAAGGCTGGTCTTTTTAAGTAATATGTGCCACGGATAATAGCTTCTTAAAGGCTCTAAAGACTGTTCTGTGGTGTTCCTGACCACATGAGTGGAGGCACTTGATAGAGAATAACACAGCAAATGTCTAAGATTATTTTAGCTGTTCCACTCATTCCATAATATATTCATCTGGAAGAGCTTTTCGTTATATTCATCTAGCCCATTCTCTGATAGTCAGATCCAAGAATCAGAACATACATATTTTCTAAACACGGAAATAACATGCAGCCCATTAAAAAATAAGGCAAGTTTTCACTAGTTTGGAAGATATTCCAGTACATATTAAGTACCAAAGAATGGACTAGGTTGCATAACATTTATAATACACCTCTTTATAGAGGATGAGTGGCTAGGTAGACATATAGGTGAACAGACACATTATGGTGACTTGCTGTGACTCTTGGGAAACAAAAGCATTTCCAAGAACTTTTAGTAGGAGATTTCTTTCCTTAAAAAAACTGTTGAGAAGGAAAGTGTTCTCATTATTCACTCTAAATTCTATTCAGTTTTAAAAAATTAACAAGATTTATTTGAGTGGTGATATGTTTAGCCATTTTTATTTTCTTTATACTTTCCTGTATTTAAAAAAAATCTTCAAACCAGTGTTATTTTTAAAGGTATACTTTCTGTGTATTTTTATTTTTATTAAGGTTTCTATTTTAAAATTCAGAGAAATTGTTTTAATTCATCCACTATGAATTGAGGCCTATAGCAAACATGACATTAAAGTCTTATATATAGTTGTTCAGATAAAAAAATATTAAATGCAATTAAACTTTGCCATATATACATGATGTGCCTATCTTAAATTATAGCAAAAGAATCCTTGGATTTCATTGTATATCTATAGGGGCGTTCTGAAGGATAAAAAAAGAAAGAAAAAAAATGTTTCCCAGCATTTTCTTAAATCCAGGACAACTATCCAAAGACAACACATGACCTCTGAAAAAATTCTTATTTGTCTTATGGATTAATCATGTACTGAAAATTCTAATCAAACTTATAAACCACCCAGTCATATCAGTAAGATATTTTCCTTCCCAACACTGCACAAATATGATGAAAACATTTAAATTCAAGAGCTCAAAATTGAAGTAGAAGAAATGTTGCTTTGAAATAAGAAGAAACCCACATAAAATGAAATTTACATTATATTTCTAGTGGAATAAAATAGAAATATTAAAATGATTACTAAGAAGGCTGAGATGTGCTTTTATCTATTTATATTTAAACCAAGCTAAACAACATATCTAATATGTAAATAATGAAACCAGCATTTATTTTTCTAATTCATTTGGCAACCTTTAAATATATCTTTTATATGTATATGTTAGAAATAAAATTGATGATAAAATTATTTTATTTGGTTTTGTAGATTACAACTATGCCACAAATATTAGTGTTCTAAATAAATATCAGGTGATCATTTGGGTCATAAGAAGCAAACATTTTCCAGCCATTGCAGTATTTTATGACTTTAGGCCAATGGCTATTCCAAGGCCCAGGAAAAAGTACAGGCAGTGTATTTTTGGAGTAGGTATAAATTGGAAAGAGTTCCTATGAGGGCTTACATGTCATAGATTAGCAGTACTTCCATAAAAGATTCTAATCAAGCTAGTCTTATAATGGACAACTAAAACTGTTCTGATAGAAAAGGACACACTGCTCCATACTATGGGACTAGTCGAATGAACTTCCTCAAGTGAAGATATGTTGACCCATCCACCACAAAACTTAAAACAGTCATTGTTAACTAACACCCATGGGAGTTTGCAAAGATAATTCAGTTTTCAGAATGAATTTCTAAGTGGAGATTAGGTCATAGTCTCTCAATGTGATGCTTCCCTTCCCCACCCTCTGGCTGTGAACGTGTGAAGTGTGTTAAATCTCCTCTGTGTACTTCCTCACTTGACTTCCAGGTTGCACCTCTATGCCAGCCCTAGTGGTTTCAAAGAAAGGCAAAAATCTAAGTGCTTGAGACAGAAAATTGACAGGAACCTGGAAGTATTCTCAGCTGCAGGTTTATTCAGCTGATCTAAAAGGTCTGCTCTATTCTTGTTTTCCCTTTTAGGAAAAACCTTTTAAATCATGAGATATGGCTATATGTGACATATATATGAATATATATAACCGTAAGCATATGTGTAATATACACATATATACATATGTTGATTATGTGTATATATATTGCTATTCACGTATATATGTGTGCGTATGTGTGTTATATTGCACACACATGCATCTGGCCCAGACAGAATAAAAGACAGAATAAAAATCAGTGGCGCAGTGCCTGCCTGGCAAGCGTGAGGTCCTGAGTTTGATTCCCAGTACCCAAACAAAAAAATTAAAAAAAGAATGAAAGCAAATCAATCCTATATTGTACAATTAAGGTCAATTGAATAAATGAGAGGAGACGTTTCTGTTTAAATATTGTACAATGAGTCATGAACGCGAGTATTTGGGCTCTAATTTTGAGCCTCACTGTGTACTGTGCAAGTCTAGAGGTGTGCATCACGTCTGTGCTCCAACAATCACTATACCCTTACAGTGTCTCATGGTTTAGGAGGTGCTCTCATGAGCACAACAGTTTGGGATCCTTACAAAAGATGTGAAGTTTACAGAGGTGTTATTATTCCAATTTTCCTGTTGAGAAAACTAAAACCAAGGATGAAAAAAAAAAGTGGATAATGGTACCAGGAAACCTGGTTACTGCCCCTAATTGTACCTATAATGTTGTAAAGATATGTACTTTTCTCCCTGGGTCTCAGTTCACTCATGTGGATCATGAAGAAATTGACAGAATTACTACAAATTTTTGAGTATTCTGAAATGAGAATCTGGGGCATGAATCAAAGACTCTTGAATCTCATTATTTCCACCCTCCCCTCTGATTCCTCAGAACCCTTTTTAGCAGCCATATACTCAGTAATATACTGAGTAATATACTGAACAAATTAATATGTATGGCTGTAGATTAAAATTGGTATAAGATTAACAGCTTTAAAATATATAAACAGTGTATTAATATAATTGCATTTATATTTTGTTTACACATGTATACATAATATAAACACATACCTACATTTATATTATATATATATATAGTTATATTTTTAGTTGGAAAATATTTCAAGCTAAAATATCTCTAACTGTAAAATCTTAATGATAATTAATTTACAGTATTCTATTGATAGTAACTTTACAAAACCTTTTGATATTACCAATAAAATTCTATTTTCCCAACATCAAGGCTATTTTATCTTACTCTGCCAGGGCTTGGCAGTGCATGTGTATAATCCCAGCATGTTGGGAGGTTGAGGCAAGAGAATTGCAGGTTTGAGTTCAGCTTGAGGAACTCTGTGACTTAGCAAGAAACTGTTTCAAAATAAAAAATAAGAAGGGCTGTGAATTCAGCTCAATGCAGAGTCTCTGTCTTCAATCTCTACCACAAAAAGAGAGCATATTTTATTTTATATAATAGTTAGAATTGATAACTTGGTCTCATTACACTTGAGGGTTTCTTTCTTCATGAAAAGTACACCCTATTATCTTGGATCATATTATGTATCACATACTTTGAGATATTAATTGAGAGAGTTGGTTGTTATAGAAAGGCACTCTTTTTCTGCATGCACTTCATTAGAATATTGGATTAGCACTGAATTATTTTGTATTAATTGTGGATTTAAAATGATTGAATTAGGTCTGACTTGCTTTGTTTTAATACAGAACATGTTATTTTCCCCAAAAGTCTATTTTTCTCTCCTGATGGACATTAATAACCTGGTCCTCATACTCCATTGTCAGTGCTCGGTTATTTCTATTTTGAAGATTTAATTGCGTTCATTATTTTGACTTGAATATTGGTTAGGAATAAGCTTCAAAGACTGAAGCTGTTTATCTGGGTATGAAAAGTCTTTCAGAAATTTTCCAAAATCTTCTTTTTCGCAAGATGGAGCCTTTCTGTAAAAAAAAAAAAAAAAAATCAAAAACATAAAGAAAGACATCTGCTTATATCTGGTAATCTGAGCAACTAATATGAAGACAACAGTATACGATATAACAATCATTGTGAATTCCTAGCATCTTGTTTAGTGAAATTTTGTATCATCTCTAATGTTTTTTATTATTATTTTTTAGTCTCTAAAATAAAGAAAAGACTTTCTCAACTGATATCTTAGCTCTATGAAGTTATTAGGGCAAAACACCTGCAACTCAAAATACTGCGACTAGTCAGCAGGCAGTGAGGCCCTTGGCTGCCACCATGAACACTGATAGTTCCATCCTCCAAATTAGGGTAACGTCCTAGACTTATCGCCATGGTGGAAGTTCTCTTTACCAACTTGGTTCCATTCATTTTCCTGCTTCAGTGTTGCCCTAGTCGGTACTAGAGAGACCCCTTCTTTGTTAGAGTGGTACAGTCACTGGATCGCAGCCACAGAGCCATGCTACTGCTGGGTGGAGCATAAAGCTTAGTGGTTATGTTTATGAATACTAACACCATAAAGCTACAAATAAAAGTTATCTTAGTTATGAAAAGTGTTTATAGTCATCCACT
Source organism: Chinchilla lanigera (assembly GCF_000276665.1). Classification (NCBI taxonomy): domain Eukaryota; kingdom Metazoa; phylum Chordata; class Mammalia; order Rodentia; family Chinchillidae; genus Chinchilla; species Chinchilla lanigera. Next base: position 24,070,676 of record NW_004955415.1, read on the forward strand.
CAACAAATATTTACTGAGCACCTGTTTGCACATGACTCCATTTCATTTGTGTCAAGGAATATAGAGGTAGGTGAGTGAGGGTAGCCTGATTTCACGGAGAATGAGGATCTTGTAGTTGTAAATGTATTTTACTTAAATATTTTTACTCAGATATTTATTGGCTGTATGACCTTCACTTTTGTTTCTACTTGATCTGGGTGTGTGTGTGTGTGTGTGTGTATCTGTGTGTGAAGTGGCAATAAGTTCTCTGTTAGGTTGTAGCATGATGAGAAATACAATATTTTGAATATTTCACATATTACTCAGTGAGAGCAGACAGAATAAATGCTGGTGGTATTAATCATAGTGGTGTTAACAATACCCAGCATATGTCCTCAAAGGAGTTTACATTTTGTTGGTACAATACATGAGATCTCTAACATAAAAATGCTCCAATGTATTCATTAAACATGCTGATAACTTATCTTGTCCTCCCATAACACATTTTCTGGTTCATTTCTCCTTTCAGTTCACTGTACTCCACATTCTCTTGTCTTCTGTGTCACTCTAGGTCCATTCGGCAAATGGGAATTCTTAGTAGTTATTTTACTGGAGAAGGAAAATGTAGGAAGTTGACTATTCATGTGTTAGATAGTCACAAAAATGACAAGCAAATTGTGAGCTAACAGGACTCGTAAGGATGGGGATATAATATAAAAAGGTTTGGTTCATCAAATCCAAGTGTCACAAAGAAACTGCACAAAACTTCTGCTTAGATCCCCACCCCACTGGTCGTGATAACACCAAGGCTTCAGGGCATTTTTGCAGAGCTGCCCTTTGTAAACTGGTGGCCCTAAGGGAACAACACAACTCATGCTGAGAGAGCAGCAAAAGAGGAAGTTTCAGGAGCTGAGGCCGCTTGCTCTGCTTGGGTGGAGAACTACAGCTGAGGCGTCACTAGTAGTACTGATGAGCAAAGAAAGGAGGAGTCAGTTCTTTCTCCCCTCTTCCTGCTGCCAGTTTCCTACAGCACCCTTGTAGGTAGGACCTAACGAGAAGCCAGCTGTTCAGAGATGTCACCTCACAATCACAGCTCCATACAGCAGGGAGATAGAAGGAAGGGGCTGGGCCTCAGACATAAGAGCTTGCCAACTGCACAGCTGGATTAGTACAGTAACTTCAGGCCTTGATTTGTGGAAGCAAATCTGTCCCCCAACTACTTGAGAGCACACTTACTCCTTTGGCTTGTTGTAATGTGATATGTTCACTTCAGAAAGACTTATTTCATGTACATGAATGTTTAAAGTAAATGTTTGTGGTTATAGTCTCAAAATTTCAGATTAAAACTTCTTTTGAAAAGAACTGATATGAATTTTCCTATTTATTGCCATATCACTAAAGAGTACCTTCTCAGTAGACAAGGTAGTGTATTTTTATTTGCTAAAAATTCTTAAAAGGAATAACCTATCCTCATCTAATTTATATAGTCCTGTTAGATATCATCAAAGAAAATACCTAAATACAAGAGCTACTTCTCACTTACTCCAATACATATTAATATGAACTTGATAAATTGTGTTAGAAATATGACCCATTACCATTAGGACATTTTTTTCCATTAGGAAATTTTTTATGATATTAAAATTTTATTTTATGCTAAAAGTTACCCAAGAAACATCAAATAAGAGATATTTAGTTTTATTTGCTTTCTGTTGAAATAGCCAGAGTATGACATCATGTCTGTAAGATGTAGAAGATAAATTTTGGGAAAGAATATGCAAATATGTATTTTGTTCAGTAAAAATTTACATTTTGTAATTTCTTCTAATATTAAAAATAGTATCTTCATGAAACTGTTCTATTCTTTTGACACACAATTAATGGTGTCTCATGTGTGTGAGGTAATGAGGAATCAGAATGAATAGGACCTGCACAGTCCTGGCATGCTGGGAAGACATATTCCAGAGATGCCAAGGAGAGTAATAATAAGCAAGTAAACATAGAAACCATGTAAAAGTGCTGCAAAGAATAATTAAGCTAGGTTGTTTTTTGGAATGTTCAAGTGTGTAGCATACAAGCTTTTTGAAGAGAGACTATTTGAGATAATGTCTAAAGGATGAAAGGGAAGGCAGTAACCATACAGAAGCCTTCTAAGCACAGGAACTGGCAAAGACAATAAATATCCTTGAAGGAGGAAATCCTTCATCATTTTCAAGCTATCATAATACAGAATATTGTAGCTACTGCACACTGAGAAAAGAGTGACAATGAAGTGGTAGGAAGTTCTAGACCATGAAGGATTTCATAGGGTGTACATTCCAACAAAAATTGAAGCAGTTACCAACTGTACCAATCACGTAAGCCAGTATGTAGTATTAAAGGTTACGCTGGTAACTGAATAGATTTTCAGAGGTTAGAACAGAAACACAGGAAGACTAGGAGAAGAAAGCCTGGATCTAAACAAGAGATAATGATGATGGTTTGAGATTCAATTTGGATGTGAATCTCAAAGGATTAGCTGCTGACTTGCATATAAGTGTCTAGAAAGAAGAGAGGAAAAAGAATCAAGAATGCTTCCCATGGATTAGATTAAGCGTGTCATTATGAATCTGGTGGAAACAAAGAGAAGAATGAATTCTTGAAAGGGAGGAAGAAAAGTGAATCCCACATTAGACCATAGGATGTTTGAGAAACCTGTAATATATACAAGTAAGTGGTTGAATATCTAGGTCTGGAAAATACAGCTGAAGTCAAAACAGTGATAGTAATTTATTTATTTTCATTAATGTTTTTAGATCATGTGAACTATACAGTCATACATCAATATATATTCACTTAGGGAGATGATACATAAAGAGAACCTGGCATTTCAAAGGACTGAGGTAGTAAAATGAGCAACTCAATGCAACTAGAAAATAGGAAGAAAGCCACGAGAAGGGATATTGAATGAATAAAGGAGCAAACTATCTTGTGGGGGCCAAGTGGGGATACAGAAAAATTCAAGGAGCTCAAGAGCTAAAGGTGTTCATTGGCTTTGGCCACATGGAAACTTAGACTGACCTTCAAGTGAACAGTTCCATCTTATATGAAGTTTTATGAGCCTATATATATTCAGAATTTTATGACCCTCAGGTGGTTGTTAGGAAGGAATAATAATCACCACTTTTTGTCAAATCTAAGGAAGAACTGTCTGCTGACTTATCATATTTTCAGTTAGGGGATAATACTTAATATAAGTGGCTCTGAAAGGTTTTCTGCTTCATCTGTGATTGGAATCCATAACTGAAAATTGATCCAGTATGGTCATAAGAAGGCTATCTTCCTGTTTAATCTTTTTCTCTGTAGGGGACTCACTGAAAATGATGGCCAAGAATTGTTTTAGGGCAGTCAAGCTTGGGAAACTAGCAGTATAACCAGGTATCGGAAACGTAAGCACTGTTTGGTCTGAATAACCAATTTTTGGGGGGAATGTTAGAGTACCATTTTATTAGATCTGTTTTATCTTTATTCAGTGTCAATTTAAATCACTAAAGTGTTTAGTAAAAAATGAAGTAAAACATTTATTCAATGACACTCTCCAGCAGAAAATCTAATGTCTGTGGGTGTTATTAAGTTATTTCCCTCTTGAGGGAAAGCTGATTTTGCTGGGTGTTGCTGTAGTTAGTAAGGTACAGCAATTCTTTTGTTTCACAACTGTGTTTGTTTTTGTTGTTGTTGTTGTGGGCTTTTTGGGTAGCAAAGCAATCCTACTACATACTGGAGATGCTGAATTTTATGTGTAGAAATGTGGCATTCATATTTTCACTTACATAGTTAGGATTTATCATGTAGAAACATGATACATACATGTATCTTTAATGTGTATCTTTATGAAAAAATGTTAATGAATTTATAAAATTTTATTTCATTTAAATCCAGTTTTAAATTTTTTAAAAGGACATTATCAGTAAGTAATACAGCAACCATTGTTAATTTCCTACAACTTTGTCTGTAACTATGTTTTGTTTGTATTGCTCTTATGCTATTTTGTAAATGGATGTCTGTTTGTTAATATGTTTTCCTTCTTTTATTTTTTAAAATTAAAAAAAATAAAAGGACATTATGTTAGACAGCTTTCCTTCACTGTGACAAAATACCTGAGACAAATAATTTAAAAGAAGGAGAGTCTTATTTTGACTCATAATTTTAGAGGTTTTAGTTCCCTTGGCCCCTTAACTTTGGGCCGGTGGTGAGGGAGTTCACAAAGAAGGTGGAAGCATATGGTGAAGGAGGCTCTCCCTTCATGGCAGCCAGGAAGCAAAAAGAGAGAGAGAGAGAGAGAGACTGAGAGAGAGAGAGAAAAGGAGAGAGGAAGAGGGAGAGGGAGAGGGAGATGTAGGAGGGGCCTAGGCCCCTATGTGTCCCTCAAGGTAACAACCCAGTGACTTACCTTTCTCCCATGAGGACCTGCCTCCTTCATGTTCAGCCACTTCTCAAGGACTTCACAGACTGGTGACTAAGACTTTTTACCACATGGCCATGGGGTGACATTTAAGATACTAACCATAACAACATCCTTTGTTGCCTTGTCCCAAAAACCTCAGGCTGATGCCTTCACAAATTTGTCTTCAGTTCTCTATGCACTATACTTTTCTCAACATTTTCTTTCAGCTATCTCAAATCAAAGATGTCTAGAACAAACTCATGATTTTTCTCCATAAGCCTCTTCCTCCATTGGTCCTACTCCTAATGCAAGGTATCATCAAAGAACTTAAGCCAAAATCTTGAGGATCCATTCTTCCTTTTACCATGGTCAGTTCATTAGCAAGAGCCATCTATTTTATCCCATCTGTTCAATTAGTGTCCTCTCACCTTTCCAGTCCAAATGACGTTAACGAGTAACCTAGGCTATTGTAATAGCTTTCTCAATAGTTTCCATTCATGGCCTTAAATCTGTTCTTCAGATCACAAGAATGATGTTTTCAAAATCCACATCTGAGCATATCATTCCTCTGTTTAATATCTTTCAATGACTTTCCATTGTCACTGTGTTGTTGACCAAAATCCTTAACACAACGTGCCAACTTGCTTTTACAGGTCTCTCCTACTTTAGCTCTGTCCTTCTCTGTCTCTGTCTCTCTGCCCCTGCCCCACTCCTCTATTCCAGACACACTAGCCTTCTTTTCTTTTTCTTTCCATCCTATGGACTGAGGATCCTCTCCCTCTCTCTTCTAGTTAATGTTTACTTATGCTTATGATTCCTGCTGAAGTGCTACTTCCTCATGAAGCCATCCTCAGATCTCAGGTTTAGTCCCATCCCTTTGTAGTACTGACTATGTTTTCTTCACAGCACTTACAGATTTTTATCCGTGTGCTGTGGTAAGTGCTGTGAAGGATGCTTGATTAGTATCTATTTCTAACTGAATGCTACAAATTCCATGAGGTCCTGAATCCTTCCTGCTTTGGTTCACCTGGCATTCCCCATACATATTGCCAGGGTTATAAGAATGTTCAGCAGATATTTTTGATGAATGAATGAATGAATAATTTTGAGCAGACCATATTAAAATATGAGGCTGACTCATCACATCCTATTAATAAGTGTGAAAAAAGGAAAACCTGAATATTTATGTCTTATTGAGTTAATAGAACCTTTCTTGTATGAAAAGGTCATACATTTTAAGATTAACGTTGATTTTCTATTAACTTACTATATGTAGATTGTAATGTAATTAATGTCAGATTATGAAGCTCTATAGAAAAGTAATTATTTTCAGATGTGTTCCACAGTGCTTGGTATTGTTCATAATTGTATTTCCCACCATTAGTAGCTTGCTAAACTACTCATGAGCTTTATTTAATTTATTTCAAATAAATTAATTATAATATATAATTGAAAATAGTGCTTTAGATATAGATTTCGAGGGAACTTTACTATAAATGCAGTGTGAAGGAGCTCAGTTTTTTCCCTTGTGTTGTTAAACTTTTCATTCCTCTATAATTCTTTGAATTGGATTTTTTTTGTTGTGTTTATTTTCTGGTACCGGGAATCGAACTCATGACCTTGTGCTTGCCAGGCAGGCGCTGAGCCACTGAGCTAAATCCCCAGTCCCTTGAATTTATCTTAATAATTTTGCAACACAATTCTAATTTGTGAAGATTATTGTTTTTCTACAGGTAACTGAAATCTCTGCTAAAGAGGTGTATTCATCCTTTTATCACATGGGTATTTGACATTTATTTCATAGTATATTTGTTTTTTGGTTTCTCTTCTGGATTTTGTTAAGTCAAATCTTATTAATTGTGTTAATTTAATTCTAGCTATTATTTATATTCCATTGATACTTGGTACATTATGGATATGCAATAAATATTAATTAGTCATGTTAATCCAAGTGCGTTTTAAAATTTAGGAAGTAAATTCATTAAAGTTTCTTTCTGATAGATCCTATCATTTCTTTTAGAAATTATCTTAGTTTGAGATATGGTTACAGTCACATAAGTGAGAAAAGGTATCTTTGTAATCTTCTGTTTTAGTTTTTTTAATTTTAAAGAAAAAATAAAACAATATTTCAGAACAAGATAATAGGGGGATAACAATGGTTAATACATTGCATATTGTTATCTTTAAATTAGTTACTCAGACTACAAGATATCAGCATTTAGTTGTCCAAACTATTAGCATAAACCTTTCTTTACAATGAACCAAGAGAAATTAGTACTATAACTATCTTCATTAGCATATATTTTTTTCTTTTTCTTCTTGCTTTTCCCTTTCTTCTTTTCTCCATTCCCCCATCCCAGTTTCTCTTTCCTGTTGAAGTTTCTTTCCATTTTACAATACCTATTATACATTTTGGATCTTATTTACTCTTTCAGCTTCTTACACTAGGGAGACAATATGATGTTTACACATGTGCCTCTGGTTTATTTCACTTACAAATATGATCACAAGGTGCATGTATTTACCTGTAAAAGTCTTCAGTGTATCCTTCTTTATGGCTAAGTAGTACTCCATCACATAGAAAGATCACAGTGTTTTTATCCATTCCTCTGCTGATAGGCATTTGGATTGTTTCCAAGATCTACCTATTACAAATTGTGCTGCTATAAACATGGGTGCACATACACTGGCTATGCTATGATGTTTTTAATTCTTGTAGGAAGATACCCAGAAGGCGATTAGGTGGGTCAAATGAGACCTCCAATCCTAGTTTTTTAAGGAATCTCTACACTGGTTTCCACAATGGTTACACTATTTTACACTCCATTACCAGTGCAGAAGGGTTCTATTTTACCCACAGCTCCTTCAACATTTGTTATTGGTTGATTTCTTGATAATAATAATTCTTTCTGGGGTGAGATGGGATCACAGCATTGTTTTAATTTGTATTTCTTGAATTACAAATGATGTTGAACATTTTTTCATATATCTATTTGCTGTTTGTATTTATTCATCTGAGAAGTATGTATTCATCTCAGATGCCCATTTTTTGATTTAGTAGTTCAGTTTAGGGGGAATCTGATTTTTTTTTACTTCTTTATATGTCCTTAATAGTGATCTTTTGTCTGAGAACAGCTGGCAAGCATTTTTTCCCACATTGTGGGTTGTCTTTCTACTCTGTTGGTGGTTTCTCTTGCTGTGCAAAGCTTTTTAATAAGATGAGATTCAAGTAATTGATTCTTTGTGATAGTTCCTGTGTGATTGGGGTTTTATTCATAAAGTCTTTGTCTATGCCAATATCTTCAAGAGTTTTGCCTATTCTATCTTCCAGCAGATTTAATGTTTCTGTTTTAATATTTGATCTTTGATCCATTTGTAATTTAGTTTAGTGCATGGTGAAACATAGGGGTCCAATTTTAATCTTGGACATGTGCAGAGGCAGTTTTTCCAGCACCATTTATTAAAGAGACTATATTCCTTCTAGTGAATGTGTTTGACACCTTTGTCAAAGCTAAGGTGGCTGAGTATGTCTGAAGTTGTTTCTGCATCTTCTAGTTTGTTCTATTTATCCTTTGGTTTTTTTTTTTTTTGCCAGTAACATACTGTTTTTAATTACAGTAGCTTTATAGTATTATTTCAAGTCAGGGATTGTGATGCCCCCTGCCTTGCCTTTGTTGCCCAGAATTGCCTTTGCTATTCTAGATCTCTTCTGATTCCAAATGAATTTTAGGGTTGTTTTCTCTAATTGTGTGAGATATGCTATTGGAATTTTGATCAGAATAGCATTAATTCTATACAACAGTTTTGGAAATATGGCCATTTTAACTATATTGGTTCTTCCTACTCAAGAGCAAGAGATAGCTTTCCATTTTCTGATATCCTCTTCAATCTCCTTTTTCAGTACTGTAATTTTCAATGTAGAAGTCTTTATACACTTCCTTAGATTGAGTCCTAGGTATTTCATTTTTTAGGATCCTACTGTGAAAGGTATTGTTTCCCTAATTTCTCTCTCAGTGAGTTTGTTGTTTGTATACAGGAAAGTTATTGATTTTTAAGTATTTACTTTATAATCTGCAATGGTACTGAATTTGTTAAATCTAGAAGTCTTTTGGTGGAATTTTTGGGGTCTTCTATGTACAGTATCATGTCATCTGCAAATAATGATAATTTAAATTCATCCTTTCCTATCATTATTCCTTTAATTTCTTTTTCTTGTCTAATTGCTCTGGATAAAGTTTTCAGGACTATGTTGCATAAGAGTGGAAAGAGTGTACATCTTTGCCTTTTTCCTGACTTTAGAGAGAAAGCTTTCAGTTTTTGTCCATTTAGTAGAATGTTGGCTGTTGGTTTGTCAGAGATGGCTTTTATCAGATTGACATAAAAACCATCTATTTCAATTATCTGGAGGATTTTTATCATGAATTGGTGCTGGACTTTGTCAAAAGCTTTTTCTGCATCTATTGAGACAATCATATGATTTTTGTTCTTGGCTCTGTTAATATGGTATATTACATTTATTTATTTATGTATGTTGCACCATCCCTACATCCCTGGGAAGAATCCTACTTGGTAATGGTGTATAATCTTCCTAATGATTTGCTGTATTCTGTTTGCCAGTGTTTTATTAAGGATTTTTGCATCATGTTCACTAGGGAGATGGGCCTGTAATTGTCTTTTTTAGTTGCATCTTTCTCCTATTTTGGTATCGGGGTAATGGTTACATCCAGGAATGAATTTGGGAGTATGTTTTCCTTTCAATTTCATTATAGAGTTTGACAAGTAGCAGCATTAGGTCTTCTCTAAGATTTTTTGTAGAATTCAGCAGTGAATCTGTCAGAGCCTGGATTTTCTTTCTTGGTAGGTTTTTAATTACATCTTTGATTTCATTGATTGCTATTTGTTTACTTAGAATTTTTATATCTTCTTCATTCAACTTTGGCAATTCATTATGTATCTAGGAATCCGTCCATTTCTTCTATATTTTCTGTATTATTGGAATACAAGTTTTCAAAGTAGGTATGATCTTCTGGATTTCTTGAGGGTCCATTGTGATTTCATCCTTTTCATTCCTAATTGTGTGGATTTGAGTCTTTTTCTCCTTTTATGATAATGTTGGATAAGGGTTTGTTGATTTTATTTAATCCTTGAAAGAACCAACTCTTTGATTCATTGATTCTTTGTATTATATTTTTAGTATCCAATATATTAATTTCTGTTCTGCTCTGTATAATTTCATCCCTTGTATGAGTATTTGGCTTAGCCTGCTCTTCTTTTTCTAGAAGTTTGAGGTTCTCCATGAAATTTTTCTTTTGCATTTGCTCTGTTTTCCTGGTATGGGTATTTGGTGGAATAACTTTTCCACTTAGAACCACTTTCACTGTGTCCCATAAGTTCTGGTATGTTGTAGTGTCATTATCATTTAACTGTAGAAACTGCCCAATTTCTTGTTTAATTTCATTTGTGTCCTACTGGTTGTTCAGGAGGGTGCTATTTAATTTTCATGTGTTTATGAAGTTCTTGTGCTTTCTTTTGTCATTGATTTCTAACTGTACTGTACTATGGTCTGATAATATGCATGGGATAATTTCAGTTCATTTGAAATGACATAAGCACATTCTGTGAGCTAGTATGGTGTCTCTTTGGAGAATATCTCATGTGCAGCTGAGAAAAAGTGTATTCTGATATTGTGGGGTGGAACACTCTGTAGATATCTACATTTCTTCAAAAGTTTGGTTCAGTTCTAATATTTCATTGTTCATTTTTTGTCTGTTTTTTTTTTCTTGTGACAGTGAGGTATTGAGATCCCATAATACAGTTGTATTAGTGCTTCTTGATTTTTCATACCCATTAATATTTATTTTATATAGTTGGCTGCATTGGTATTTATTGCATATATATTTATTATTGTTATCTCTTCCTCTTGGATTTTTCCCTTTACAAGGATGTAGTGACCTGCTTTATCTCTCTTAATCAGTATTGGCTTGCAATCCACTTTGTCTGCAAATAGAATAGCTACCCCTGCTCTCTTCTGGTTTCCTGTTGCATGGAGTATCATATTCCATCCTTTGATTTTCAGTCTATGAATTTGTTTTTGAATTAAATGTGTTTCTTGTGGGCAGCAAATTGTTGAATCTTGCTTCTTGATTCATTCTGCCAGTCTTTTTCTTTTAATTGGTGAATTGAAACTATTAACATTGATGGGTATAACTGATAAGCATTTACTTATCTTAGTCATGTTATCTTCCTGTTTTGGGCTCCCTCCATTTTTTTCCCTCCATTTAATTGTTTGCCTTGCCTGTTGGATTCCTTTTGTTGGAGTTTATGGAGTTACAGTCCTTGCTATCTTTTTTTAGGATGTCCTTCAAAATATTTTGGAGTGCTGATTTGGTGGTCGTACCTTTCCTCAGATGTTCTTTGTTATGAAAGTATCTTATATCTCCATCAGTTTTGAATGATAGTTTTGTGGAGTACATCAATCTGGGTTGAAAGTTGTTTTCCTTTAGAACTTGAAATATTTCACTCCAAGCTGTCCTTGACTTGAGGGTTTGTGTTGAGACATCAGTTGTGATTTTGATGGTCTTTTCTCTATAGGTGATTTGTTTCTTTTCCCTAGCACCTTTTAAGATTCTATTTTTGTGCTAAATTTCTAAAGTCTTGATTATGATATACCAGGCTGTAGATTTTTTTGAGTGTGGCTAACTGGAGTTCTATATACCTCACTTAACTGTATGTCAAATTCCTTTTCTCTACCAGGGAAGTTTTTTGCCATGACATCTGCAAACAGTTTTTTTTATACATATCATTTGTGGTATATTCTGCTTTTTCATTGATTCTGGTCAGTCTTACACTATTCTTCTTTGCCTCATATAACACCTGCTTTATTGGTTTCTCATGGTCCCTTGCTATTTTTAAGAAATCGTTCTTTTCATGATCACTAAACACTAGCATGCCTTCTATATCTGAAATCCTGTCCTCACACTGGCTTAATCTGCTGTAGATACTTTCAATGGAATTTTTATTGTCCTAGATATCTGCTTTAATATGCCTTATGGATTCCATTTCTTTCCTATGATGAACATTCATGGCTTTCATGATTTTCTTAGGCTTCTCTATTTTTTTTTGTCTGCTTCTGCTCTAGAGTCAATAAGCATGGTTTTCATTGTGGACACCAACTCTGCAGTTGTATGAAAAATTATTTCTGATTTGATGTTTTCTAGAGCCTCATTCAATTGCTTTGTTGTTACTGTTTTAAAGACTTCGGGTAGGTGGCTTTCAGAATGTCCCATCTCATTGTCCCCTGAGTTTACCTTTGGTGAACTGGGTGTCTGGGATTGCATCTTGTTTAAATGTCTTCTTCTTTTCTTTTTTTTTTTTTTTTTTTTTTTTTTTAGTTAAATGCCTGGGATAATGCTTGCAAATTGCCTATGGTGGGTTGCTTTATTGCTAGTATTTAGAACCTTTAGGATATGATTGCTCCTCGAGGTATCTTCCAGGTGTGACTCGCTTTTGGGCTTTGAGTCTGTTGCAAGATATTATGTCTTCAGTTTGTTGGGGATGAAAGTTGCTGCCTGTTTGGCCCAGGGCCTGATTCATTGGCACTGTGTCCTCACAGTATTTTCTGTAACTCTTAGTCAGTGTCAGTCTTGAAATATCAGGAAGAACAGCATTTAGAACAGTTATGTTGCTTTTGGCTATATTGGCAACATCAGCAATGACAATGCCATTAAACATAACTTAGAAAATTACAAACTGAGGTAATGATTAATTTGCCACCTTTAACCTATGAAGTAGATTTCTAGTTATATAACAAAATATAACACAGACTAGAAAGTTATATGTAGTATGTAACTCCTTAATATGTGAATTTTGCCCTCAGGTATTAAATTCTAAAATGAGTTAGGGAGAAAATAGAGAAGTGGAAGGAAGAGGAAAAGATTAGAAATAAGGGTGTAAGACAATGGAGGTGTATCATACTAACTTTGGGAAACTGAAGACTGGTGGGAAAGAGAGAAGAAAGAGATAAAGAGATAGAGAAGAACAGAACCCCAATTACAAAGGGGCTAAAAGCTACATTCACACTAATATAAAAACAAGATCAAATAATGAAGGAGAAAAAAACAAAAACAGAAAACAACAAAAATAACCACAACAAATAAATAAGAGAGAGAGAGAAAGAAAGAGAGAGAGAGGGAGAGAGAGAGGGAGAGAGAGA